>NC_092159.1:16810060-16835060 GCF_045791955.1 Oncorhynchus clarkii lewisi
CTTGGTCTTTTATCAAATAGGGCTATCTTCTGTATACCACCCCTACCTTGTCACAACACAAATGATTGTCTCAAACGCGTTAAGAATGAAAGAAATTCCACAAATGAACTTTTAACACGGCACCCCTGTTAAACACTTTTTTGGTTACTACATGATTCCATATGTGTTATTTCATAGTTTTGATGTCTTCACTATTATGCTACAATGTAGAAAATAGTAAAAATAAAGAAATATCTTGGACTGAGTAAGTGTGTCCAAACTTTTGACTGGTACTATATATACTGTATATATACAGTGAGGGAAAAAAGTATTTGATCCCCTGCTGATTTTGTACGTTTGCCCACTGACAAAGAAATGATCCGGATATAATTGTAATGGTAGGTTTATTTGAACAGTGAGAGACAGAATAACAACAAAAAAAATCAAGAAAAATGCATGTCAAAAATGTTATAAATTGATTTGCATTTTAATGAGGGAAATAGGTATTTGACCCCTCTGCAAAACATGACTTAGTACTTGGTGGCAAAACCCTTGTTGGCAATCACAGAGTTCAGACGTTTCTTGTAGTTGGCCACCAGGTTTGTGCACACAGGAGGGATTTTGTCCCACTCCTCTTTGCAGATCTTCTCCAAGTCATTAAGGTTTGGCAACTCGAACCTTCAGCTCCCTCCACAGATTTTTTATGGGATTAAGGTCTGGAGACTGGCTAGGCAACTCCAGGACCTTAATGTGCTTCTTCTTGAGCCACCCCTTTGTTGCCTTGGCCGTGTGTTTTGGGTCATTGTCATGCTGGAATACCCATCCACGACCCATTTTCAATGCCCTGGCTGAGGGAAGGAGGTTCTTACCCAAGATTTGACGGTACATGGCCCAATCCATCATCCCTTTGATGCGGTGAAGTTGTCCTGTCCCCAAAGCATAATATTTCCACCTCAATGCTTGACGGTGGGGATGGTGTTCTTGGGGTCATAGGTAGCATTCCTCCTCCTCCAAACACGGCGAGTTGAGTTGATGCCAAAGAGCTCCATTTTGGTCTCATCTGACCACCCAGTTGTCCTCTGAATCATTCAGCTGTTCATTTTGCAAACTTCAGAAGGGCATGTATATGTACTTTCTTGAGCAGAGGGACCTTGCGGGCGCTGCAGGATTTCAGTCCTTCACGGCGTAGTGTGTTACCAATTGTTGATGACTATGGTCCCAGCTGCCTTGAGATCATTGACAAGATCCTCCCGTGTAGTTCTGGGCTGATTCCTCACCGTTCTCATGATCATTGCAACTCCACGAGGTGAGATCTTGCATGGAGCCCCAGGCCAAGGGAGATTGACAGTTCTTTTGTGCTTCTTCCATTTGCGAATAATCGCACCAACTGTTGTCACCTTCTCACCAAGCTGCTTGGCGATGGTCTTGTAGCCCATTCCAGCCTTGTGTAGGTCTTCAATCTTGTCCCTGACATCCTTGGAGAGCTCTTTGGTCTTGGCCATGGTGGAGAGTTTGGAATCTGATTGATTGCTTCTGTGGACAGGTGTCTTTTATACAGGTAACAAACTGAGATTAGGAGCACTCCCTTTAAGAGTGTACTCCTAATCTCAGCTCGTTACCTGTATAAAAGACACCTGGGAGCCAGAAATCTTTCTGATTGAGAGGGGGTCAAATACTTATTTCCCTCATTAAAATGCAAATAAATGTATAACATTTTTGACATGTGTTTTTCTGGATTTTTTGTTGTTGTTATTCTGTCTCTCACTGTTCAAATAAACCTACCATTAAAATTACTGATCATTTCTTTGTCAGTGGGAAAACGTATAAAATCAGCAGGGGATCAAATACTTTTTTCCATCACTGTATATTTTTTATAAAGTATTCCATTAACTTTTTTCCCCCTTACTAGCTCTGACTCTGTAGTTAGCTACTCTATTTAGGAAAATGTATTTACTATGGCTGTGGTTGTCCCACTTATCTATCTTAAGATGAATGCACTAACTGTAAGTCGCTCTGGCTAATAGTATCTGCTACATGACTAAAATGTGAAATGTAAATGTGTCAGCATTAGATACATGTTCTACTTTAGCCCCTCTAATTCTCTAAACACATCTATGGAGGATGGTTGAGTGTGTTTAACGAGATTACAAACGCATTGTCAGGCAAATCTCAGGTCATCGTGCAAGGGCCATTGAAATTCAATTATTGTTTAAAATATTCCTAATTACCTCCTCGTCTGTGTAAATTGTATACACTGATTGAGATCTCGTTGCTGGTGTTGTTTAGATGGGCTGTGTAATTGAATGCATGTTTAAATCTCAGTGTATTAATTAAGCTGGTAAAAACTGAAGCTGAATTATTTATAAAATACAATGGATATCTTTGTTGTCGAACTGAAATATGAAGTGTTACTGACTAGTAATCCTAGAGGTCCTCAATCTCTTTCAGTCAAGTAACCCTTCTTCTTTCTCTCTCCTATTCACAGATAAGGATGAGCCCAGTAGTTACACGTGTACGACCTGCAAGCATCCGTTCAGCAGTGCCTGGTTCCTGCTCCAGCACGCCCAGAACACCCACGGCTTCCGCATCTATCTGGAGAGCGAGCCAGGCAGCCCCCTCACCCCCAGGGTAGCCGCCCCGCCTGGGATGGGGGGTGACTGCACCTCCCAGCCCCCCCTCCACGGTGTCCACCTGGCCGATGGGAGCCCCTTCAGTCTGCTGAGATTGCCTGGGTCCGGGTCTGGCCGGGAAGGGGCCACCTCTGTCCCCCACGAGGGGCGCTACCCCCGGACACCTCCTCTGTTTAGTCCGCCTCCACGGCACCACCTGAGCCCAGAGAACCTGGCGCTGGCCACCCATCACCCGAGCGCCTTCGACAGGGTGATGCGGCTCAACTCAGTGGTCCTGGACCCACAGCCCGCCATGGACTTCTCAAGGAGACTGCGGGAGCTGGCAGGTAACCCCACGGGGGCCTCCCCACCCCTGTCGCCCAACAAGCCCATACAACGGCTGCTGCAGCCCTTCCAGCCGGGCTCCAAGCCCCCCTTCTCGACCACGCCTCCCCTCTCCACCTCCCAGTCGCCCTCGTCTGGCTTCCGCTCCACCCCCAACCCGGCCCAGCCTACCACGCCGCTCAAGGCCAAGTCGTGCGAGTTCTGCGGGAAGACCTTCAAGTTCCAGAGCAACCTGATCGTGCACCGGCGCAGCCACACAGGAGAGAAGCCCTACAAATGCCACCTGTGCAACCACGCCTGCACCCAGGCCAGCAAGCTGAAGCGCCACATGAAGACGCACTCTCAGAAGAACTCCCTCAACACCAAGTCGGATGACGGCCTATCCACCGCCAGCTCACCCGACCCAGGCACCAGCGACCTGGTGGGCAGCGCTACCAACGCCCTCAAGTCCGTGGTGGCCAAGTTCAAGAGTGAGAACAACGGCCTGCTTGAGAATGGTGAGGAGGAGGAAGAGGAAGAAGAGGAGGAGGAGGGAGATGAAGAGGAAGAGGGAGACGAGGAAGAAGAGGAGGAAGAGGAGGAAGAAGGAGAGGAGGCAGAGGAAGAGATGGAGACTGAGGAAGGTGAGAAGACCGATTATCATTTCAGCCTGCTGTTGGAAGGGGCCCGGCACCACCAGAACAGCCAGGCCCTCCACCCCCACTCCCATCCCCACCGACGGAGCACTCCCCGGGACGCCTGTGAAGAGGACTTGGCACTGGAGTCGGAGCGGGCCGACAAGGTCTGTGGCACCACCCCAACAGCCAATGGCCTGGGTCCTCTCTCTAATGAGGCCCTGACCAGGAAGCTCCTGATGGGGAGCCCCGGGTCCCTCAGCACCATGACCAAGCGTATCAAGGTGGAGAAAGAACTAGATCCTCCCACGCCCACCATCCCCAACACAGATAACGTCTACTCCCAGTGGCTGGCCGGCTATGCCGCCTCCCGACAACTCAAGGACCCCTTACTCAGCTTTGGAGAGTACTCCACCAGACAATCGCCCTTCGCCACATCCTCCGAGCACTCCTCCGAGAACGGCAGCCTGCGCTACTCCACGCCTCCCGAGGAGATGGATGGCGGCTGCGGGGCCTCGGGCCACAGCGGGGGGGGGAGTGGGGCCAGCACCCCCCACCTGTCAGGGAGCGGCGGGCGCCCCAGCTCCAAGGATGGCAGCCGGCGGAGCGACACATGCGAGTACTGCGGCAAGATCTTCAAGAACTGCAGCAACCTGACAGTGCACCGGCGCAGCCACACGGGAGAGAGGCCCTACAAGTGTGACCTGTGCAGCTACGCCTGCGCCCAGAGCAGCAAGCTCACTCGCCACATGAAGACCCACGGCCAGATGGGCAAGGACGTTTATAAATGTGAAATCTGCCACATGCCTTTCAGTGTGTACAGCACTCTAGAGAAACACATGAAGAAGTGGCACAGCGATCAACCCATGCCAACCACCCTGGAAATTAAGACTGAGTAGGGGAGGCAGGGCAGCCCCCTGATTCGCTGAATCATGGCAAAAGCTGGGGAGACTGACAGGGGTTAGACACCAGTCAAAAACCCTGTACCTTTGAAAAAGCTGATCCATATTTGGGGCAATACTATTGCATCGGACACAAAAACTTTTGAGCCTTTCTATTGTGCAATAATTTACATGTTTTGTACTTTTGTAACTGGACGGCATGCTCAGTGTGTTTTGGCTACTTAGAGAAAATTGTCCTTCATTGGTTGGCTGGTTGTAATTGTGTTGCTGTTGGTTGGTACTTTTGATTTAAAAAAAGAAAAAGATCAGAGGAAGAAAACCCCCATGCTGCATATACGTACTGTTTTACATATCTTGTACAGTTTGGTGTTGGAAACATGGTGGGCAGTGTGAATGGTCTAACCCTGAACTACAAAAAGCAGGGTCAAATTTTGGCTGATCATTTAAAAATATTTTCTGTCCGTTACTGGGTTAAAAATATCAATTGGGTTTGCCTAGGAAACGGTAGCCACTTAGCTTTTCTTTTAGAAGATATAGTGGTGGTCAATTTGAAATGAAGAGTTATCGTTTGAAAAAGCAAAAAAAATGTGCCTTGGAATATTTGACCTGCATTAGTTAATCCTCCTTTTTGCTATAAGCTCGGAGATTCAGCTACAAACGATAGCTAGCGGGCATGTGTTTAACGGGGGAAAAACAGGTTCTTGCATCAAGCACCTGTACAATATGACATCGTCCTCCGTGACCCAGCGAAACACAAGGAACCAGTTGAAACAAAAAATATATATTTCTGGTAAATCATTTTATCTGCCTGACTCTGACTTCAGATGCTCATTCTGTTTACTGGCATGCTAGCTACATGCTATTTGGGGATTATGTGGTGTATATATAAAGGGTTTTATTTGTGTTTTGTTTGGTACCTTACATAGGGGTACTAAATGTAATAATGAGTTGTTATAATTCTGTAAACTTAAGCTCTTAATGTGTTAGAGTGTTTTGTTTTGAAATGAAAGGTTTTACAGTTTTTTGTAAGTAGCACAAAACTATGTTGTCCTTGTTGCTGGGATCTTCGGTGAGTCGGCCATGACAGTGTGTTGCTGTGGCGGCTGGGCACCTGAAGACTTGTTTTTCTTAGTTCTGACATGTCAGGCTGATTTTGAAAAGGGGGTGGGGTTGGGGGCACGGAATGACCCGATTTGGATCAATTCATCATTTGTAAATGCATTATAAGCTTTTTAACAAGCTCTTATTTCTTTTTTTCCGCATGTCATATCAGATTTCCTAAAAGCTGAAATGTTGCCTCTTAAACTAATTGATATTGGAAAGTCTAAAAAAATAATAATTTAAGAACAATCCAGTAAAACACATCCCCCGCTCGATTCTTTTTACATCATTTGCATCTTTCACATCGGTTTGTGCTCTTTGAGTTGACACGTTAGACCTCACCGTTGTTGTTTTGATTTTACAGACTGACATCAACCCCCCTTTCATAATGCTGTTGGTAAAGCACTTGTCACTCTGCCTTGGATCCTGTATCTGTCTCTCTAATCGGAGGTACAGTCGGTTGAGTATAAAATAATAAGAACTGGGACTTTTCCCAGGATGAAATATGTGCACTGTTCAATTTTCCCAGTTTACAGGTGGACACTCAAGGGAAATCTTTGCTCTAATGCAGACCGATTGATGTGGTGTCATTGCTTCATGCAGATAAGAGTGAAACGAGAAACCGTCGCCAGCCATTTTGTTTCCCAGGGGGCCTAGCGGTTTTTGGGGCCTCTGGGTAATACAGTATCAATGCAGGAACCGCCATACTCCCTCCTGCTTCAGAAAGAAAGAAAGAAACCTTGCTGCTCAAAAAGGGCAATATTTTTTTTTCCTACCACAAATTTTATAAAAATGATTAAATAAACTCTGTTTTTTAATGTAACACTTCAATATCTTTAGGGGAGACTTTATTTAAGATTGTTTTGATGATATTTTTGGGGTTTCTCGTTAAATCTTGATGATTATGCTCAAGATTCTATCACTATATTATGAATATGAAATGAACAGGACTCTCATCTTTTTGCCTTTTTGCTATATACACAGGTCTTCAGGTTAAACAACATTTTCATCGGCGAGAGATTTTATGATTATATGTGAATATATAGAGAGAACTTAAAAAACATAGGAAAATGCACACTCATGTTCCTATGCTAAAATACACATTTACGGTCTACTTGTTCCTGTATTTAGAATGGTATTTGGTAAATTAATGTTCACTTAGCGTAGGCACTTGTAGTATTTATGTTGAAGCCTGTATTTTCAACTGTTCGCTTGTTCTCTTTAAAAGGTTTCAATGTACTCTTTTCAGTAGTGGAAGAAAAAAATGCCCAACCAGCTGCCACCGTATATATTTTCTTAATTTGGCAGGATAATACTATTATAGTGTGAATAATTTGTACGCTTGAACAAAAATTAAGTATGTTTTTGAAAATTGAAACGTGGCGTTCTATGGATAAGAGGAGCCATGTGATGGCTTTCTCAAGCAGTCCCGTCGGAATGTGCCACAACATGGTAACACAGGGGGTTGTATATATGTCTATTATTTTTCGGTTTTGTTTTTTTTTAAATATGTTTTTCTCCTCTCCTGTCATTTTATATGCAGTAACACAAGCTATTGTTGGGTTCTTGGTAGTGTAACTTTCTACTGTCCGTTCCTCTCGACCACCTGACCACATTCCAGTCACATCAATGAAGTAAGAACTATTCCAGTCATTATGCAGTCAATTGATTAAAAAAGGACATCAATCTGGAAATCAATTTAGCCGTTTTATTTTAAGTCTATTTTTCATTGCTAAACAGTGCATGGTGCTTTATGTTTTTTGTTATTTTTTTAAGTGGTAAATCTCATTTGCAAAACATTTCTAATGAAAACAGGAATGATTGGGGTGGGAAAAGAAAAGCCTACTTGAGCTGGTACAGTAAAGTAGGCTACATGTTTTGTGTACATGACAATGCTACATTGGTACGTTTGTGGTTTTCAGCCATTTTTTCCTGTCTGTTCTAAACGCTGATTATTCTGAACTGAACTTGAACTTGGCCTCCGACAGTGAACGTCCCTATTTATTACGACTATACACAGCTTTGTTGAAAACAGAGTCACACACAGCAGGAATCAATACATTTTCTCTCTCTTGTTGAATATCTGATGTTTTTAACATGTATTTTTAATGACCAAATGTCATTGACCACACCATTCAGTTTCTGGGAATTCTACTCTCTTCTGTTGAGTTCTTGTTCTTTTGGAGATGCCACTCTTTTTTTCAACAACGGTTGTCTGCGTTATTCTCTACACTCAGCCATTTTGTCTTGAAAAAATGAAAAATAAAAAGTATTACATACATTTATGGAATTGTTGGTTGTTTACCTAAATACCTAAGGTATTTAGTTTGGGATGACACTCACACATGCAAACGTGCACACACGCACACACATACAGACACACACACACAAACACACACACTTGCAGTTAATATACAAACTATGACACCTCTCATTGTCTTGGAATATCATCACCAGCCATAGAGAGTTATCTATGTGTCTGTGTGTGAGTGTGTTTGTGTGTGTGTGTCTCTGTGTGTGTGTGTGTGTCTCTGTGTTTGTGTGTGTGTGTCTGTGTGTGTGTGTGTGTGTCTGCATGCGATAGCGTCTGCCAGGTGTGTTTGCCCGGCTGAACTTGAGTCGTCGTCAGACGGGGTGGAAGTTCAACTCCCTTATCTCTGGTCTTGTCTGGTCATCTGGGTGTCTGCATTACATCTCCAACCTCTTCCCTCCCTCCCTCCCTCCCGTCCTCCCCTCCCTCTATATCTCAGTCCCTCCCTCTATATCTCAGTCCCTCCCTCTCTTTCTCCCTCCCTCTATATCTCAGTCCCTCCCTCCCGTCCTCCCCCTCCCTCTATATCTCAGTCCCTCCCTCCCGTCCTCCCCCTCCCTCTATATCTCAATCCCTCCCTCCTTTCCTCCCCCTCCCTCTCCCTCCCTCCCTTCCTCCCCCTCCCTCTATATCTCAGTCCCCCCCTCTCTTTCTCCCTCCCTACCTTCCTCCCCCTCCCTCTCCCTCCCTCCCTTCCTCCCCCTCCCTCTATATCTCAGTCCCTCCCTCTCTTTCTCCCTCCCTCCTTTCCTCCCCCTCAATCTCCCTCCCTCCCTTCCTCCCCCTCCCTCTATATCTCAGTCCCTCCCTCTCTTTCTCCCTCCCTCCTGTCCTCCCCCTCCCTCTATATCTCAGTCCCTCCCTCCCGTCCTCCCCCTGCGTCTATATCTCAGTCCCTCCCTCTATATCTCAGTCCCTCCCTCCCGTCCTCCCCCTCCCTCTATATCTCAGCCTCCCTCTCTTTCTTCCTCCCTCCTTTCCTCCCCCTCCCTCTATATCTCAGTCCCTCCCTCTATATCTCAGTCCCTCCCTCCCGTCCTCCCCCTCCCTCTATATCTCAGTCACTCCCTCCCGTCCTCCCCCTCCCTCTATATCTCAGTCCCTGCCTCTCTTTCTCCCTCCCTCCCTCCCTTCCTCCCCCTGCCTCTATATCTCAGTCCCTCCCTCTTTTTCTCCCTCCCTCCCTCCCTTCCTCCCCCTGCCTCTATATCTCAGTCCCTCCCTCTATATCTCAGTCCCTCCCTCCCTCCCCCTGCCTCTATATCTCAGTCCCTCCCTCTATATCTCAGTCCCTCCCCTCTTTCTCACTACCTCCCGCTCCTCCCCTCTATATTTCAGTCCCTCCCCCTCTCTCTCCCTAGGTCTCGTATACATTCATTATTTGACCTTGCTCTCTCCCTCGTCTCCTATCTCCCTCCCTCATTTCCTCTCCTCTTTCTCTTCCAGGACTGGAGGGCTGACGTGACAGACTAATCGTTCTTTTGGTCCTAGCCCGCGCTGTTTGGCGAGCAGGGCCAGATCAAAGTCCACAGATAGAGGTTCCTGCTTTGGCGAGGTGTTGACAGTTAAGATGAAGCCGAGTTGTAGGGATGTGTGGGTGGGGGTAGTGGGAGGTGTGGACGAAGGTGCTGTGTGTGGGTGGGGGTAGTGGGTGGTGTGGAAGACGGTGCTGTGTGTGTGTGCGTGTCTGTGCATGCGTCTGTGTATGTGTGTGTGTGTGTGTTTGCTTAGGGAGGGTAGGGTAGGGGAAGGATTTCCCCCTGTCTCCCATATCACAAGTTCAATGTCAGTGGAGCAACAATGCTATGCCCCCACAAATCCCGCCACCAAATAATCCATGCATAGCAGACATACTTTTCCCATAGCTCTCGCTCTCTCTCTCTCTCTCTGTCTCTCTCTCTCTCTCTCTCGCTCTCTCTCTCTCTCTCCCTCTCTCTCTCTCTCTCTCTCTCTCTCTCTGTCTCTCTCTCTCTCTCTCTCTCTCTCTCTCTGTCCCTCTCTCTCTCTCTCTCTCTCTCTCTCTCTCTCTCTCTCTCTCTGTCCCTCTCTCTCTCTCTCTCTCTCTCTCTCTCTCTCTCTCTCTCTCTCTCTCTCTCTCTCTCATCCCCTCTCCACCCCTGTAGAAAGAAACATACATCTAATAAAGACAACTGTCAACTTTCTTTATGTTAGGATTTTTTTTAAAGTTTCTAATGGAAAGCCAAGTTAATAGATTATTTTTTAATTTGTAAAAATGGATTTGAAGAAATTAAATGTGCTATTTCTGTTACTTTATTTTCAACCTTAAGACTCTAGGCAAAACACAGATTCACTGTTGTGAGGCAAGTTTTATTAGCTCATTATGCAACAGTTTATTAGTTCATTAATGCCCTGAAGAGGCAAACAAAGAACTGTCCCCTTTCACTTTTTCTCACTCCCTGTTCCTCTCTTTCTCTCCCTTTTCTCTCTTCCCTATCTATCTATCTATCTATCTATCTATCTATCTATCTATATCTATCCTAGTAGTGATCTCATAGCCTGACAAGAAAAGATAGACTGATTTTAAAATATATATATTTAAAAAATATATACTAATTTTAGCTGCAGACTGAAGAGGAGAGAAGTGAAGTGGGGGAGAGGAGAAGAAGAGAAGAGTGGGTTCTTGGAACAATATAAAAGACCTAATCACCCTGGACAGCTGACAGAGGGAGAGAGAGAGAGAACCTCACATAGTTGTTAGGATTGTCAGTAAAGTTGAAGGAGTGGAGAGGCCAGGAGAGCTCTGCCCAAACAAGAACAGCGGTCTGGTGGAGCAAGAAAACAAAGTCTGTGTTTTGTCTACAGGCTACAACGCTCAGGGGCTGAAGGAGAGGGAGTGTTTGGTGTGCTCTCGCAAACACACACACACACACACACATACAGGGGCGCACGCACAGGCACAGGCACACAAACAGGAGAGTAGAAATGCAGACTTCTTTGAGGAATGCAGGCACATAGAGTGCCTTCAGAAAGTATTCATACCCCTTGACTTATTCCACGTTTTCTTGTGTTACAGCCGAAGTTCAAAGTGGATTCAATTGATTTATTTTCTTACCCATCGATACAAAAACATGTTTTTAAGACATTTTAGAACTTTAAAGAAAAATTTAATACAGAAATATCTAATTTAGTTAAGTATTCACACCCCTGAGCCAATACTTTGTAGAAGCACCTTTGGCAGTGATTAAAACTGTGAGTCTTTCTATGTAAGTTTTTAAGAGCACCTGGATTGTGCAACATTTGTACATAATTATTTAAGAAATATTCAAGCTCTGTCAAATTGGTTGTTGATCATTGATAGACAACCATTTTCAGCGCTTGTCATAGATTTTCAAGTAGATTTAAGTCAAAACTGTAACTCGGCCACTCAGGAACATTCACTATCTTCTTGGTATGATTTGATAGTATAGATTTTGCCTTGTATTTTAGGTTATTGTCCTGCTGAAAAGTGAATTCATCTCCCAGTGTCTGGTGGAAAGCTGACTGAACCAGGTTTTCCTCTTGGATTTTGCCTGTGCTTAGCTCCACTCTCTTTATTTTTTATCCTGAAAAACTCACCTGTTCTTAACGATAACAAGCAATACATTTTGTATTCAGGACAAAAAGTGAATTGCTTTGCCACATTTTTTTGCAGTATTACTTTGGTGCTTTGTTGCGAACAGGATGCATGTTTTGGAATATCTTTATTCTGTACATGCTTCCTTCTTTTCATTCTATCAATTAGGTTAATAATGTGGAGCCCTTAAATTCTGTAACTGTTTTTAAGTTACCATTGGCCTCATTATGAAATCCCTGAGTAGTTTCCTTCCTCTCCAGCAACTGAGTTAGAAATTACGTCTGTATCCATACAAAGTGTAATTAATAACTTCATCATGCTCAAAGGGATATTCGATGTTGACTTTTTCGGAAAGCATAATTCCACTTTGACATTATGGGGTATTGTGTGTAAGCCAGTGGTAAAGCAATCTCAATTGAATCCATTTTAAATTCAGGCTGTAACACAACAAAATGTGGAAAAAGTCAAGGGGTGTGAATACTTTCTGAAGGCACTGATAAGTGCACAATCAATCACACTTGCATACAGAACGCAAACACACATACACACACACACATGCACCAACACATGCGCTCACACACACACGTGTGCACACAGTGTCTTGGGGAATGTGACCTTTTCCCGAAAGCCTCCCTCTTTCCTGCCCTCCTCTTCTCCCTCTCGCCTTATGTGAAGATGGAAGGGGTTAGAGGTCAGCTTTTGGGGGTTTCTAGATTAGGTTTCACATGACTGAACACCTTTGTTAGAGCAGGCCGGCAGAAAGGAAACGTCCAGGAGGTTTGCCATGTCTGTCCGAGGGTGAGGGAGATGGGGAAGGGGGGGGGTTAGGGAGAGAGGGGACGGGTAAAAAGAGAGAAAGAAAGTGAGAGAGAGAGAGAGAGAGAGAGAGAGAAAACCGCTAGAAAATGTATAGAAACTCTTCCCCCCCCACATCAACTTCCCCTTCAACTGCCCCTCTCCCTCCCCCTGTCCTTCCCCACTCTCTCCTCCACATCCTCCCCCACCATGTGGCTTCTGTGTGGGGTTGTGTCCAGGCAGGCAGAGCGGGATCCATGGCTGTCGGCCCTGTCGGGGCTTCTTCCCCCTCCATGGCCACACAGAGAGAAGAAAGAGCCAGAAGAGTAAAGTGTGTAGCAGATCACAGAACCCCCTTCTGGAACATCTGACAACTCAAGTGTGAGACAGTGGCTCCGTCCCAAGTGGAACACTATTTATTCCCTATAGTGCACTACTTTTCACCAGGGCCCATGGCTCTGGACAAAGGTAGTGCACTTTATTGGGAATGGAGTGCCATTTTGGGACAAAGCCAATATGTGGGGGGAGAAAAATAAGTCAAATCAAATCAAATCAAATCAAATTTTATTTGTCACATACACATGGTTAGCAGATGTTAATGCGAGTGTAGCGAAATGCTTGTGCTTCTAGTTCCGACAATGCAGTAATAACCAACAAGTAATCTAACTAACAATTCCAAAACTACTGTCTTGTACACAGTGTGAGGGGATAAAGAATATGTACATAAGGATATATGAATGAGTGATGGTACAGAGCAGCATAGGCAGATACAGTAGATGGTATCGAGTACAGTATATACATATGAGATGAGTATGTAAACAAAGTGGCATAGTTAAAGTGGCTAGTGATACATTTATTACATAAGGATACAGTCGATGATATAGAGTACAGTATATACGTATGCATATGAGATGAATAATGTAGGGTAAGTAACATTATATAAGGTAGCATTGTTTAAAGTGGCTAGTGATATATTTACATCATTTCCCATCAATTCCCATTATTAAAGTGGCTGGAGTTGAGTCAGTGTCAGTGTGTTGGCAGCAGCCACTCAATGTTAGTGGTGGCTGTTTAACAGTCTGATAGCCTTGAGATAGAAGCTGTTTTTCAGTCTCTCGGTCCCAGCTTTGATGCACCTGTACTGACCTCGCCTTCTGGATGATAGCGGGGTGAACAGGCAGTGGCTCGGGTGGTTGATGTCCTTGATGATCTTTATGGCCTTCCTGTGACATCGGGTGGTGTAGGTGTCCTGGAGGGCAGGTAGTTTGCCCCCGGTGATGCGTTGTGCAGACCTCACTACCCTCTGGAGAGCCTTACGGTTGAGGGCGGAGCAGTTACCGTACCAGGCGGTGATACAGCCCGCCAGGATGCTCTCGATTGTGCATCTGTAGAAGTTTGTGAGTGCTTTTGGTGACAAGCCGAATTTCTTCAGCCTCCTGAGGTTGAAGAGGCGCTGCTGCGCCTTCTTCACAATGCTGTCTGTGTGAGTGGACCAATTCAGTTTGTCTGTGATGTGTATGCCGAGGAACTTAAAACTTGCTACCCTCTCCACTACTGTTCCATCGATGTGGATAGGGGGGTGTTCCCTCTGCTGTTTCCTGAAGTCCACAATCATCTCCTTAGTTTTGTTGACGTTGAGTGTGAGGTTATTTTCCTGACACCACACTCCGAGGGCCCTCACCTCCTCCCTGTAGGCCGTCTCGTCGTTGTTGGTAATCAAGCCTACCACTGTTGTGTCGTCCGCAAACTTGATGATTGAGTTGGAGGCGTGCGTGGCCACGCAGTCGTGGGTGAACAGGGAGTACAGGAGAGGGCTCAGAACGCACCCTTGTGGGGCCCCAGTGTTGAGGATCAGCGGGGAGGAGATGTTGTTGCCTACCCTCACCACCTGGGGGCGGCCCGTCAGGAAGTCCAGTACCCAGTTGCACAGGGCGGGGTCGAGACCCAGGGTCTCGAGCTTGATGACGAGCTTGGAGGGTACTATGGTGTTGAATGCCGAGCTGTAGTCAATGAACAGCATTCTCACATAGGTATTCCTCTTGTCCAGATGGGTTAGGGCAGTGTGCAGTGTGGTTGAGATTGCATCGTCTGTGGCCCTATTTGGGCGGTAAGCAAATTGGAGTGGGTCTAGGGTGTCAGGTAGGGTGGAGGTGATATGGTCCTTGACTAGTCTCTCAAAGCACTTCATGATGACGGAAGTGAGTGCTACGGGGCGGTAGTCGTTTAGCTCAGTTACCTTAGCTTTCTTGGGAACAGGAACAATGGTGGCCCTCTTGAAGCATGTGGGAACAGCAGACTGGTATAGGGATTGATTGAATATGTCCGTAAACACACCGGCCAGCTGGTCTGCGCATGCTCTGAGGGCGCGGCTGGGGATGCCGTCTGGGCCTGCAGCCTTGCGAGGGTTAACACGTTTAAATGTCTTACTCACCTCGGCTGCAGTGAAGGAGAGACCGCAAGTTTTCGTTGCAGGCCGTGTCAGTGGCACTGTATTGTCCTCAAAGCGGGCAAAAAAGTTATTTAGTCTGCCTGGGAGCAGGACATCCTGGTCCGTGACTGGGCTGGATTTCTTCCTGTAGTCCGCGATTGACTGTAGACCCTGCCACATGCCTCTTGTGTCTGAGCCGTTGAATTGAGATTCTACTTTGTCTCTGTACTGACGCTTAGCTTGTTTGATAGCCTTGCGGAGGGAATAGCTGCACTGTTTGTATTCGGTCATGTTACCAGACACCTTGCCCTGATTAAAAGCAGTGGTTCGCGCTTTCAGTTTCACACGAATGCTGCCATCAATCCACGGTTTCTGGTTAGGGAATGTTTTAATCGTTGCTATGGGAACGACATCTTCAACGCACGTTCTAATGAACTCGCACACCGAATCAGCGTATTCGTCAATGTTGTTGTCTGACGCAATACGAAACATGTCCCAGTCCACGTGATGGAAGCAGTCTTGGAGTGTGGAGTCAGCTTGGTCGGACCAGCGTTGGACAGACCTCAGCGTGGGAGCCTCTTGTTTTAGTTTCTGTCTGTAGGCAGGGATCAACAGAATGGAGTCGTGGTCAGCTTTTCCGAAAGGGGGACGGGGCAGGGCCTTATATGCGTCGCGGAAGTTAGAGTAACAATGATCCAAGGTCTTTCCACCCCTGGTTGCGCAATCGATATGCTGATAAAATTTGGGGAGTCTTGTTTTCAGATTAGCCTTGTTAAAATCCCCATCTACAATGAATGCAGCCTCCGGATAAATGGTTTCCAGTTTGCAAAGAGTCAAATAAAGTTCATTCAGAGCCAACGATGTGTCTGCTTGGGGGGGGATATATACGGCTGTGATTATAATCGAAGAGAATTCTCTTGGTAGATAATGCGGTCTACAGACTACAGTCTTGGCAATGGGCTGGTGGTTTTGGGTTGTGAAACGTTCCTTTGAGGGCTTTAGGCCAAGGAACCAACCTGCAGCAGTTTAAACACAACTCCTCTCCAAGGTGGGACTGGTGACAGAAACGTGTCAACTTTGACCCTGTGTCTGCGGCACCAAGACAGGCTTTTTAGAGGGCATTTGGGGCAACGTTGACCTGTATTGAACAGTCTGTTTCTGTCTGTACCGTACATCACATGTTCTCCTGTATGTCATAGTTTAGCGTATTGTCACACGTTTGTCAGTTAGTGAGTCAGAGTGTTCTAGGGCTTTCCACGGGTCAGGACGCAGGAGTCGGTTAGTTCGCCTGGAGGGGGGTAGATTCCAGAGTCCGTCCGCCCCTAACAGGAACAGGAAAGGAGGTCATAGTCTGCCCTTGAACCAGGAGCATGGCGCTTAAAGTGGCGCAATGTCCCAACCGCCTGTAAAAAGGGTCATGTTATCACTGACCTCGGCTCTTTGTCTCTCTCTCTCTCTCTCTCTCTCCCCCTCTCTCTCTCTCTCTCTCTCTCTCTCTCCCTCTCTCTCTCTCTCTCTCTCTATCTCTCTCTCTCTCTGCTGTGTGTACAGTACAGCAATAGACAGTAGGGCACCAGTTTACAGCCCCATCAATAAAGGGCCAAAGTTCAGCCCCTGTCTTTTTCCGTGCTATTAAGGAGTGACACTGCAGATTTCTGTAACTGGGCATAGGGCAGTCCACTGACCTTTCAACCTAGTACATTATGTGCACATTGCCTGATGCCTGACCATGTGACCTTAACAGAAACTAAACCTCAGGCCATAGTTTGTCCTGGTCAGGAAAAAACCTAATAGCCTGACTACAGAAGGTAGCCTAGCGGTTAGAATAAGGGGGGGAGATACCTAGTCAGTTGTCCAACTGAATGTATTTAACTGAAATGTGTCTTCCGCATTTAACCCAACCCCTCTGAATCAGAGAGGTGTAGGGGACTGCCATAATCGACAGCCACATCTTCAGAGCCCAGGGAACAGCCTTGCTCAGAGGCAGAACAACTCAGGAATTCAATCCAGCAACCTTTTGGTGACTGGCCCAACGCTCTAACCACTAGGCTACCTACCGGCTAGTAACTGATCGGTGGCTAGTAACTGATCGGTGAAAAATATGTCAATGTGCCCATGAGCAAGGCACTTAACTCTAATTTGCTCCACGGGTGCACTGTAAACAACACATTTCACTGCACCTATCCGATGTATATGACAATTAAAGATATATATATTATTTTTTACATATAACATACATAATTACTAAATCAGTAGTTCCTCTGTGTTTAGTTCTCTCTCGCCAGCATGTCAGGTAAAGGTGTGTGTGTGTATGTGTGTGTGTGTGTGTGTGTGTGTGTGTGTGTGTGTGTGTGTGTGTGTGTGTGTGTGTGTGTGTGTGAGTGTGTGCGTGTGCGTGCGTGTGTGCGTGCGTGCGTGTGTGTGTGATCTGTATTCCTGTGGGGGCAGTGTGTTCCTTGAGGGGGGGGGGGGGGGTGACAGGGGGTTGGAGGGGGTGAGGTGGAGTGGGGTGAGAGGGGTCCTGCTCCCAAGGCCCCTGGCCCCGCAGGGGTGTGGAGCGGTGAGGGAGGAGGAGGGAGATGAGAGGGTGGAATGGTCACATGCTTCACCTGCTTGACTGGCTTTATACCACCCTGAGCATGTTTTCCCCTCTCTCTGGCATGTGTGTGTCTGGTTTGTGTAATGTGTGCGTGTGTTTTGTGTGTGTGTGTGTTTGTGTGTGTTTTGTGTGTGTGTGTGTGTGTGCATGCTTCTTAGAATGTGTGTGCTAGTATCTGTATCATTATACAGAATTAGCTATAGCTTGAGAATGTTAATTTGCGTGTTAGTTTGTGTTTGTGTGTGTGCCTGTGTGCGTGCCTGTGTAACGTGTGTGTGTGTGCGTCTCCTGTATGTGTGTATGTGTATTAACACGCAACCCTGTCTGTGTATCAGTAAGGCTGCGTTTGTGTCTGTATGTCAATGTAAGGGTGACATACTGGCCTCTCTCAATGTCAATTCAATGGGCTTTACTGGCATGGGAAACATATGTTTACATTGCCAAAGCAAGTGAAGTAGATAACAAACAAAAGTGAAATAAACAATAAAAATGAACATTAAACACTTCACTCACAGAAGTTCCAAAAGAATAAAGACATTACAAGTGTCATATTATGTGTGTACTGTATATACAGTGTTGTAACGATGTGCAAATGGTTAAAGTACAAAAGGGAAAATAAATATGGGTTGTTTTTCTCTCTCTCTCTCACAGGCCTCCCCATCCTCTCACCCCCTAACCAGCGGGCCTCCCCATCCTCTCACCCCCTCACCAGCGGGCCTCCCCATCCTCTCACCCCCTAACCAGCGGGCCTCCCCATCCTCTCACCCCCTAACCAGCGGGCCTCCCCATCCTCTCACCCCCTAACCAGCGGGCCTCCCCATCCTCTCACCCCCTAACCAGCGGGCCTCCCCATCCTCTCACCCCCTAACCAGCGGGCCTCCCCATCCTCTCACCCCCTAACCAGCGGGCCTCCCCATCCTCTCACCCCCTAACCAGCCGGCCTCCCCATCCTCTCACCCCCTAACCAGCGGGCCTCCCCATCCTCTCACCCCCTCACCAGCGGGCCTCCCCATCCTCTCACCCCCTCACCAGCCGGCCTCCCCATCCTCTCAGCCCCTCACCAGCGGGCCTCCCCATCCTTTTACCCCCTAACCAGCGGGCCTCCCCATCCTCTCACCCCCTAACCAGCCGGCCTCCCCATCCTCTCACCCCCTAACCAGCCGGCCTCCCCATCCTCTCACCCCCTCACCAGCGGGCCTCCCCATCCTCTCACCCCCTAACCAGCGGGCCTCCCCATCCTCTCACCCCCTAACCAGCGGGCCTCCCCATCCTCTCACCCCCTCACCAGCGGGCCTCCCCATTCTCTCACCCCCTCACCAGCGGGCCTCCCCATCCTCTCACCCCCTAACCAGCGGGCCTCCCCATCCTCTCACCCCCTCACCAGCGGGCCTCCCCATCCTCTCACCCCCTCACCAGCCGGCCTCCCCATCCTCTCACCCACTCACCAGCGAGCCTCCCCATCCTCTCACCCCCTCACCAGCGAGCCTCCCCATCCTCTCACCCCCTCACCAGCCGGCCTCCCCATCCTCTCACCCACTCACCAGCGAGCCTCCCCATCCTCTCACCCCCTCACCAGCGTGCCTCCCCATCCTCTCACCCCCTAACCAGCTGGCCTCCCCATCCTCTCACCCCCTCACCAGCCGGCCTCCCCATCCTCTCACCCCCTAACCAGCGGGCCTCCCCATCCTCTCACCCCCTCACCAGCCGGCCTCCCCATCCTCTCACCCCCTAACCAGCCGGCCTCCCCATCCTCTCACCCCCTAACCAGCGGGCCTCCCCATCCTCTCACCCCCTCACCAGCGGGCCTCCCTATCCTCTTACCCCCTAACCAGCTGGCCTCCCAATCCTCTTACCCCCTAACCAGCGGGCCTCCCTATCCTCTTACCCCCTAACCAGCTGGCCTCCCCATCCTCTTACCCCCTAACCAGCGGGCCTCCCCATCCTCTCACCCCCTCACCAGCGGGCCTCCCCATCCTCTCACCCCCTCACCAGCGGGCCTCCCCATCCTCTCACCCCCTAACCAGCGGAACTCCCCATCCTCTCACCCCCTCACCAGCCGGCCTCCCCATCCTCTCACCCCCTAACCAGCGGGCCTCCCCATCCTCTAACCCCCTCACCAGCCGGCCTCCCCATCCTCTCACCCCCTCACCAGCGGGCCTCCCTATCCTCTTACCCCCTAACCAGCTGGCCTCCTCATCCTCTTACCCCCTAACCAGCGGGCCTCCCTATCCTCTTACCCCCTAACCAGCTGGCCTCCCCATCCTCTTACCCCCTAACCAGCGGGCCTCCCCATCCTCTCACCCCCTCACCAGCGGGCCTCCCCATCCTCTCACCCCCTCACCAGCGGGCCTCCCCATCCTCTCACCCCCTCACCAGCCGGCCTCCCCATCCTCTCACCCCCTCACCAGCGGGCCTCCCCATCCTCTCACCCCCTCACCAGCGGGCCTCCCCATCCTCTCACCCCCTCACCAGCGGGCCTCCCCATCCTCTCACCCCCTCACCAGCGGGCCTCCCCATCCTTTCACCCCCTAACCAGCTGGCCTCCCCATCCTCTCACCCCCTAACCAGCTGGCCTCCCCATCCTCTCACCCCCTAACCAGCTGGCCTCCCCATCCTCTCACCCCCTAACCAGCGGGCCTCCCCATCCTCTCACCCCCTCACCAGCGGGCCTCCCCATCCTCTCACCCCCTCACCAGTGGGCCTCCCCATCCTATCACCCCCTAACCAGCCGGCCTCCCCATCCTCTCACCCGCTAACCAGCCGGCCTCCCCATCCTCTCACCCCCTAACCAGCTGGCTTTCCCATCCTCTCACCCCCTAACCAGCCGGCCTCCCCATCCTCTCACCCCCTAACCAGCCGGCCTCCCCATCCTCTCACCCCCTAACCAGCTGGCCTCCCCATCCTCTCACCCCCTAACCAGCCGGCCTCCCCATCCTCTCACCCCCTAACCAGCGGGCCTCCCCATCCTCTCACCCCCTAACCAGCGGGCCTCCCCATCCTCTCACCCCCTAACCAGCTGGCCTCCCCATCCTCTCACCCCCTAACCAGCCGGCCTCCCCATCCTCTCACCCCCTAACCAGCGGGCCTCCCCATCCTCTCACCCCCTAACCAGCCGGCCTCCCCATCCTCTCACCCCCTAACCAGCGGGCCTCCCCATCCTCTCACCCCCTAACCAGCCGGCCTCCCCATCCTCTCACCCCCTAACCAGCCGGCCTCCCCATCCTCTCACCCCCTAACCAGCCGGCCTCCCCATCCTCTCACCCCCTAACCAGCCGGCCTCCCCATCCTCTCACCCCCTAACCAGCCGGCCTCCCCATCCTCTCACCCCCTAACCAGCCGGCCTCCCCATCCTCTCACCCCCTAAACAGCCGGCCTCCCCATCCTCTCACCCCCTAACCAGCGGGCCTCCCCATCCTCTCACCCCCTCACCAGCGGGCCTCCCCATCCTTTTACCCCCTAACCAGCCGGCCTCCCCATCCTCTCACCCCCTAACCAGCGGGCCTCCCCATCCTCTCACCCCCTCACCAACGGGCCTCCCCATCCTCTCACCCCCTCACCAGCGGGCCTCCCCATCCTCTCATCACCTCACCAGCGGGCCTCCCCATCCTCTTACCCCCTAACCAGCGAGCCTCCCCATCCTCTCACCCCCTCACCAGCGGGCCTCCCCATCCTTTCACCCCCTAACCAGCCGGCCTCCCCATCCTCTCACCGCCTCACCAGCGGGCCTCCCCATCCTCTTACCCCCTAAAGAGCGAGCCTCCCCATCCTCTCATCCCCTCACCAGCGGGCCTCCCCATCCTCTCAGCCCCTCACCAGCGGGCCTCCCCATCCTTTTACCACCTAACCAGCGGGCCTCCCCATCCTCTCACCCCCTCACCAGCGGGCCTCCCCATCCTCTCACCCCCTAACCAGCGGGCCTCCCCATCCTCTCACCCCCTCACCAGCGGGCCTCCCCATCCTCTCACCCCCTAACCAGCGAGCCTCCCCATCCTCTCACTGCCTCACCAGCGGGCCTCCCCATCCTCTTACCCCCTAACCAGCGAGCCTCCCCATCCTCTCACCCCCTCACCAGCGGGCCTCCCCATCTTCTCACCCCCTCAACAGCGGGCCTCCCCATCCTCTCACCCCCTAACCAGCGGGCCTCCCCATCCTCTCACCCCCTCACCAGCGGGCCTCCCCATCCTCTCACCGCCTCACCAGCGGGCCTCCCCATCCTCTCACCCCCTCACCAGCGGGCCTCCCCATCCTCTCACCCCCTAACCAGCAGGCCTCCCCATCCTCTCACCCCCTCACCAGCGGGCCTCCCCATCCTCTCACCCCCTAACCAGCGGGCCTCCCCATCCTCTCACCCCCTAACCAGCGAGCCTCCCCATCCTCTCACCGCCTCACCAGCGGGCCTCCCCATCCTCTTACCCCCTAACCAGTGAGCCTCCCCATCCTCTCACCCCCTCACCAGCGGGCCTCCCCATCCTTTCACCCCCTAACCAGCCGGCCTCCCCATCCTCTCACCGCCTCACCAGCGGGCCTCCCCATCCTCTTACCCCCTAACCAGCGAGCCTCCCCATCCTCTCATCCCCTCACCAGCGGGCCTCCCCATCCTCTCAGCCCCTCACCAGCGGGCCTCCCCATCCTTTTACCCCCTAACCAGCGGGCCTCCCCATCCTCTCACCCCCTCACCAGCGGGCCTCCCCATCCTCTCACCCCCTAACCAGCGGGTCTCCCCATCCTCTCACCCCCTCAACAGCGGGCCTCCCCATCCTCTCACCCCCTAACCAGCGGGCCTCCCCATCCTCTCACCCCCTCACCAGCGGGCCTCCCCATCCTCTCACCGCCTCACCAGCGGGCCTCCCCATCCTCTCACCCCCTCACCAGCGGGCCTCCCCATCCTTTCACCCCCTAACCAGCCGGCCTCCCCATCCTCTCACCGCCTCACCAGCGGGCCTCCCCATCCTCTTACCCCCTAACCAGCGAGCCTCCCCATCCTCTCATCCCCTCACCAGCGGGCCTCCCCATCCTCTCAGCCCCTCACCAGCGGGCCTCCCCATCCTTTTACCCCCTAACCAGCGGGCCTCCCCATCCTCTCACCCCCTCACCAGCGGGCCTCCCCATCCTCTCACCCCCTAACCAGCGGGTCTCCCCATCCTCTCACCGCCTCACCAGCGGGCCTCCCCATCCTCTTACCCCCTAACCAGCGAGCCTCCCCATCATCTCAACCCCTCACCAGCGGGCCTCCCCATCCTCTCACCCCCTAACCAGCGGGCCTCCCCATCCTCTCACCCCCTAACCAGCGGGCCTCCCTATCCTCTCACCCCCTCACCAGCGGGCCTCCCCATCCTCTTACCCCCTAACCAGCGAGCCTCCCCATCCTCTCACCCCCTCACCAGCGGGCCTCCCCATCCTCTCACCCCCTAACCAGCTGGCCTCCCCATCCTCTCACCCCCTAACCAGCGGGCCTCACCATCCACTCACCCCCTAACCAGCGGGCCTCCCCATCCTCTCACCCCCTAACCAGAGGGCCTCCCCATCTTCTCACCCCCTAATCAGCGGGCCTCCCCATCCTCTCACCCCCTAACCAGTGGGCCTCCCCATCCTCTCACCCCCTAACCAGCGGGCCTCCCCATCCTCTCACCCCCTAACCAGCGGGCCTCCCCATTATCTCACCCCGTAAACCAGGGGTCCCTTCCAAGGGCCACTCCTCGGACAACCCATTCCCTGGTTCTATGGCCTTTATGGGGGCTGCCTGAGACACTAGTGCTTGGCAGAACCCTGACTGAATGGGCCTCGACCCACAAAGCACGTTGTCAGTCATTGTGGTCAACTTGTCTTGTTTTTATGTAGCCGCACAGCTGCTGGGGCCTGTTCAAAGATAGTGGGGAGAGGGGAGTGGGGCTACTCTGGAGGAGCTCCTTGAAAGGGACAAACAAACAAAGCATGAAACCCGAGCCAGACCTCAATAAGGAGTACACAAAAACACACACTCAAAAAATAAAACGTCTTGCCTAATTGCTAATTGCACCTTGGTGGATTTCGTCTTCCGGCCAATCAAGAATGAGTTTGTAAGTGTAAGTGTCTCCCAGCCCTTGGAAGGGCCACAAAAGACTCGGCCCTCGGCCCTCGAGACCCTGAGAGGACAGACAGCCCTATTGGCTGAACTCGTCCCATTCAGATGGTCTGGCCTAGCCTCTCACACACAGGTGTGCCCTTGTGTGTGTATCTCACTGGCTGACATCTCCATGCCTTTAAGTGTGCCATTGAAAACAAGAAAGAGAGGAGGAGAGAGGAAACCAGAGGGAGTGAAATAGATAAAGTGTAAAAAACAAGGAGATTTTAAAATAAAGGACAGTGGCTCTTTTGCTTTTCAGCGACTCTCCCACGCTCCCCAGAAACTCCAACCTAACCTCTTGTTTATGACAACATACACTGTGACAACATACTGACAACATAATGTATTGACCTCTGACAACATATTTCCCCTTGTGTGTTTATGTTTAGATAAATATATTGCAAACAACCTACATCTACTGTATATCATAGATATGTGTTATATTTAGCATATATGTTTCTCCTAGATCTGTACCCGTCCTGTGTTGTTGTACATGAGTACAGGCAGGCAGACAGACAGACAGACAGACAGACAGACAGACAGACAGACAGACAGACAGACATGGCCAGTGAATGTCTCAACGCCAAGGCCAATTGAGAAGTGGCTGTTCCAAGTCCAGAGAGTTAGATAGATATCCATCCATTATTCATCATGGCTAAGTCTAAATAATTCCCTCCAGGATTGGTCTGGTCTGGGGGACACACTGCCTTGCTGGGGTAACGGTTAGGAATTGGATTGGGGTGGCTGGGGCGACTGGCTGGGGGGGGGGGGGGGGGGGGGGGACATAGCGGAGGGAGTGTGGGGTAGGCCGGGGGGGTCGGAGAATTAGATGCAAATATGCCTTTGATAGCTTTCACAGTCTGGGGGTCCCTTTCTGTTTCTGGATATTCATATTAACCTAATCTTTCTAAACTGTCTAAGTCCTGGAGGTAGAGATGAGGGCTGGGGAGAGATGGGGACTGGGGAGAGATGGGGACTGGGGAGAGATGAGGGCTGGGGAGAGATGGGGACTGGGGAGAGATGGGGACTGGGGAGAGATGGGGGCTTGGTAGAGATGGGGACTGGGGAGAGATGGGGACTGGGGAGAGATGGGGACTGGGGAGAGATGGGGACTGGGGAAAGATGGGGGCTGGGGAGAGATGGGGACTGGGGAGAGACGGGGGCTGGGGAGAGATGGGGACTGGGGAGAGATGGGGACTGGGGAAAGATGGGGGCTGGGGAGAGATGGGGACTGGGGAGAGATGGGGGCTGGGGAGAGATGGGGACTGGGGAGAGATGGGGGCTGGGGAGAGATGGGGACTGGGAAAAGATGGGGGCTGGGGAGAGATGGGGACTGGGGAGAGATGGGGACTGGGGAGAGATGGGGGCTGGGGAGAGATGGGGACTGGGGAAAGATGGGGGCTGGGGAGAGATGGGGACTGGGGAGAGATGGGGACTGGGGTGAGATGGGGACTGGGGAGAGATGGGGGCTGGGGAGAGATGGGGACTGGGGAGAGATGGGGGCTTGGTAGAGATGGGGACTGGGGAGAGATGGGGACTGGGGAGAGATGGGGACTGGGGAGAGATGGGGACTGGGGAGAGATGGGGACTGGGGAGAGATGGGGGCTGGGGAGAGATGGGAACTGGGGAGAGATGGGGAC
>NC_092159.1:16837560-16877560 GCF_045791955.1 Oncorhynchus clarkii lewisi
GTGTGTGTGTATGCATGTGTGTGTGTGTATGCATGTGTGTGTATGCATGTGTGTGTGTGTATGCATGTGTGTGTATGCATGTGTGTGTGTGTATGCATGTGTGTGCGTATGCATGTGTGTGTATGCATGTGTGTGTGTGTATGCATGTGTGTGTGTGTGTATGCATGTGTGTGTATGCATGTGTGTGTGTGTATGCATGTGTGTGTGTGTGTATGCATGTGTGTGTATGCATGTGTGTGTGTGTATGCATGTGTGTGTGTGTATGCATGTGTGTGTATGCATGTGTGTGTGTGTATGCATGTGTGTGTGTGTATGCATGTGTGTGTATGCATGTGTGTGTGTGTATGCATGTGTGTGTGTGTATGCATGTGTGTGTATGCATGTGTGTGTGTGTATGCATGTGTGTGTGTGTATGCATGTGTGTGTGTGTATGCATGTGTGTGTGTGTATGCATGTGTGTGTATGCATGTGTGTGTGTGTATGCATGTGTGTGTGTGCGTGTTGTCCTAGCCTGTGCGTATTAAGTGTTGCCGAATAATAGTATCCTTCAATAAAGAAGAGAAGGGGGGTGTTGGTGGTTGGGGGGGCGGGGGGTCTTGGGACCCCGTTCCCAGACACACACTGACCTTTCCAACCAGACAGGGATAGGGGGCCAAGGAGAGGGCGGGGGGGGGGGGGGGGGGGGGGGGTTGTAGCATGGACTCTGAACCAGCCCAGTTCCCTCTGTCCTGCTGAGTTTGGCCTGCCCCCCCCCCCCCCCCCCCAATACACACCCCTCCTCATCCCTCTCTCCTCTCCTCTTTTGTTGGACTCTGTCATTGTGTTCCTGTGAGGGGAGCGTTCTGTATGCGTAAAGGGGCGCACAGGGCCTGGCAGCTCTGGACCTTTGCAAATCAATTTGTCTGAGCTGGCGAGGAGGCCGTCCCACACTGAAGAACAGAGGAGCAGGGTAGCGGGGAGAAGAAGGGGGACCCCCCGAAAAATGTACCTCTCTCTCCCCCTCTGACATCACAGCATTCTTTACCACTCCAGTGTAAACAGCATCCGTCCAATGAGAACCGTTCAGCTAATGAGGTGGTAATAATAGAATTATAGCCACTGTATTTCCCCATTCAGGTCAGTATGGCCATGCTGTTAGTTCTATTTCTATCGGCAATTAGATTTGAGGTAATAAAGGGATGATTTACGAGGTATTGATATTGACCTATAGGTTGGATCCTAGCCATGGCCTGGACTAGAAATACTGTAGAATAGACACTTCTAGTTTTGTTGAAAACAATCGCCCCTATGTGATCACTCTCAAAGCGGAGACATACAAGGGATACAAGGGATGTATATCTCAGTCCCTCCCTCTCTTTCTTCCTCCCTCCTTTCCTCCCCCTCCCTCTATATCTCAGTCCCCCCCTCTATATCTCAGTCCCTCCCTCCCGTCCTCCCCCTCCCTCTATATCTCAGTCCCGCCCTCTATATCTCAGTCCCTCCCTCCCGTCCTCCCCCTCCCTCTATATCTCAGTCCCTGCCTCTCTTTCTCCCTCCCTCCCTCCCTTCCTCCCCCTGCCTCTATATCTCCCTCCCTCCCTCCCTCCCTCCCTCCCTCCCTCCCTCCCTCCCTCCCTCTCTCTCTCTCTCTCTCTCTCTCTCTCTCTCTCTCTCTCTCTCTCTCTCTCTCTCCAGACAGACAGACCCAGCCTCCCTCCTCCCTCCTCCCTAAGGTACACAGGCATTAAGCATGTGTGCTGGTCGATGATCAATACTTGCTCTGGTCACGCCTTGTTTCTGTATACCCCTGGCCCCCCTGAGCACAATGGTAGTCTCTGACCGTCACACACACACACACACATGCACGCATGCACACACACACATATGCACAGATGCACGGGGTGGATAGGCCCAGACAGCTGGGGTCAGGCCACAAGGCCAAGGTCTCTCCTCCTCCCCTCTATCCCTCCCTGACACGTCAACTCTCTGACCAGTCAGGAACAGGGGGTGGGGGTGGGGTGGGTCGATGGCTGGAGGTAATGGGAGGGAGGGGCTAAACGAGTGGTTCACCATCATCAATAACTAGTGGATGGTGTAGATGCCTTGAAGGCATCAAACAGTTACAGCACCCCTGAGCAGTTCAGAGGTGATGGTGCCGATTCTGAACTGTCCTGACTACTATTTCAACAGTTACTTTTCGTGCTTAAAAAAATGTGGTCAACTACCAAGGGTGTGTTTCAAGACATTACAAACATCCTTATTACGTAAACCTTGGCTCATATACAGCAGTATATTACAATATCCTCCAGCCTTCCTCAGTAGCCAGAGAAGACAAGGAAGGAGAGAAGACAAGGAAGGAGAGAAGAGAGAGGGAGGAGAGAAGAGAGAGGGAGAGAGGGAGGGAGAGAAGTCGCTAGTAAAGAAAAAGAGAAGCCAGCTTCCTCGCAGTGTCTGAGGGGATTTCACTCATTTACCATGAAGGGTTTTTCACTTATTTTCTTTTTTCTCGCTCTCCTCTCGCCTCTCTTTCTCTCTTCTCTCTTTCTCTCTTCTCTCTTTCTCTCTCCTCTCTTCTCTCTTCTCTCTCCTCTCTTCTCTCTTCTCTCTCCTCTCTTCTCTCTTCTCTCTCCTCTCTTCTCTCTTCTCTCTCCTCTCTTCTCTCTTCTCTCTTCTCTCTTCTCTCTTTCTCTCTTCTCTCTCCTCTCTTCTCTCTTCTCTCGCCTCTCTTTCTCTCTTCTCTCTCCTCTCTTCTCTCTTTCTCTCTTCTCTCTTCTCTCTCCTCTCTTCTCTCTTCTCTCGCCTCTCTTTCTCTCTTCTCTCTCCTCTCTTCTCTCTTCTCTCTCCTCTCTTCTCTCTTCTCTCTCCTCTCTTTCTCTCTTCTCTCTCCTCTATTCTCTCTCCTCTCTTTCTCTCTTCTCTCTCCTCTCTTCTCTCTCCTCTCTTCTCTCTTCTCTCTCCTCTCTTTCTCTCTTCTCTCTCCTCTCTTCTCTCTTCTCTCTCCTCTCTTCTCTCTCCTCTCGCCTCTCTTTCTCTCTTCTCTCTTTCTCTCTTCTCTCTTCTCTCTCCTCTCTTCTCTCTTCTCTCTCCTCTCTTCTCTCTTCTCTCTTCTCTCTTCTCTCTTTCTCTCTTCTCTCTCCTCTCTTCTCTCTTCTCTCGCCTCTCTTTCTCTCTTCTCTCTTTCTCTCTTCTCTCTCCTCTATTCTCTCTTCTCTCTCCTCTCTTTCTCTCTTCTCTCTCCTCTCTTCTCTCTTCTCTCTCCTCTCTTCTCTCTTCTCTCTCATCTCTTTCTCTCTCCTCTCGCCTCTCTTTCTCTCTTCTCTCTTTCTCTCTTCTCTCTCCTCTCTTCTCTCTTCTCTCTTCTCTCTCCTCTCTTCTCTCTCATCTCTTTCTCTCTTCTCTCTCCTCTCTTCTCTCTTCTCTCTCCTCTCTTCTCTCTTTCTCTCTTCTCTCTTCTCTCTTTCTCTCTTCTCTCTCCTCTCTTCTCTCTCCTCTCTTCTCTCTTTCTCTCTTCTCTCTTCTCTCTTTCTCTCTTCTCTCTCCTCTCTTCTCTCTTCTCTCTCCTCTCTTCTCTCTTCTCTCTCCTCTCTTCTCTCTTCTCTCTCCTCTCTTCTCTCTCCTCTCTTCTCTCTTCTCTCTTCTCTCTTCTCTCTTTCTCTCTTCTCTCTCCTCTCTTCTCTCTTCTCTCGCCTCTCTTTCTCTCTTCTCTCTCCTCTCTTCTCTCTTTCTCTCTTCTCTCTCCTCTCTTCTCTCTTCTCTCGCCTCTCTTTCTCTCTTCTCTCTCCTCTCTTCTCTCTTCTCTCTCCTCTCTTCTCTCTTCTCTCTCCTCTCTTTCTCTCTTCTCTCTCCTCTATTCTCTCTTCTCTCTCCTCTCTTTCTCTCTTCTCTCTCCTCTCTTCTCTCTCCTCTCTTCTCTCTTCTCTCTCCTCTCTTTCTCTCTTCTCTCTCCTCTCTTCTCTCTTCTCTCTCCTCTCTTCTCTCTTCTCTCTCCTCTCTTCTCTCTTCTCTCTCCTCTCTTCTCTCTTCTCTCTCCTCTCTTCTCTCTTCTCTCTTCTCTCTTCTCTCTTTCTCTCTTCTCTCTCCTCTCTTCTCTCTTCTCTCGCCTCTCTTTCTCTCTTCTCTCTCCTCTCTTCTCTCTTTCTCTCTTCTCTCTCCTCTCTTCTCTCTTCTCTCGCCTCTCTTTCTCTCTTCTCTCTCCTCTCTTCTCTCTTCTCTCTCCTCTCTTCTCTCTTCTCTCTCCTCTCTTTCTCTCTTCTCTCTCCTCTATTCTCTCTTCTCTCTCCTCTCTTTCTCTCTTCTCTCTCCTCTCTTCTCTCTCCTCTCTTCTCTCTTCTCTCTCCTCTCTTTCTCTCTTCTCTCTCCTCTCTTCTCTCTTCTCTCTCCTCTCTTCTCTCTCCTCTCGCCTCTCTTTCTCTCTTCTCTCTTTCTCTCTTCTCTCTTCTCTCTCCTCTCTTCTCTCTTCTCTCTCCTCTCTTCTCTCTTCTCTCTTCTCTCTTCTCTCTTTCTCTCTTCTCTCTCCTCTCTTCTCTCTTCTCTCTCCTCTCTTTCTCTCTTCTCTCTCCTCTCTTCTCTCTTCTCTCTCCTCTCTTCTCTCTTCTCTCTCCTCTCTTCTCTCTTCTCTCTCCTCTCTTCTCTCTTCTCTCTCCTCTCTTCTCTCTTCTCTCTTCTCTCTTCTCTCTTTCTCTCTTCTCTCTCCTCTCTTCTCTCTTCTCTCGCCTCTCTTTCTCTCTTCTCTCTCCTCTCTTCTCTCTTTCTCTCTTCTCTCTCCTCTCTTCTCTCTTCTCTCGCCTCTCTTTCTCTCTTCTCTCTCCTCTCTTCTCTCTTCTCTCTCCTCTCTTCTCTCTTCTCTCTCCTCTCTTTCTCTCTTCTCTCTCCTCTATTCTCTCTTCTCTCTCCTCTCTTTCTCTCTTCTCTCTCCTCTCTTCTCTCTCCTCTCTTCTCTCTTCTCTCTCCTCTCTTTCTCTCTTCTCTCTCCTCTCTTCTCTCTTCTCTCTCCTCTCTTCTCTCTCCTCTCGCCTCTCTTTCTCTCTTCTCTCTTTCTCTCTTCTCTCTTCTCTCTCCTCTCTTCTCTCTTCTCTCTCCTCTCTTCTCTCTTCTCTCTTCTCTCTTCTCTCTTTCTCTCTTCTCTCTCCTCTCTTCTCTCTTCTCTCGCCTCTCTTTCTCTCTTCTCTCTTTCTCTCTTCTCTCTCCTCTATTCTCTCTTCTCTCTCTTCTCTTTCTCTCTTCTCTCTCCTCTCTTCTCTCTTCTCTCTCCTCTCTTCTCTCTTCTCTCTCATCTCTTTCTCTCTCCTCTCGCCTCTCTTTCTCTCTTCTCTCTTTCTCTCTTCTCTCTCCTCTCTTCTCTCTTCTCTCTTCTCTCTCCTCTCTTCTCTCTCATCTCTTTCTCTCTTCTCTCTCCTCTCTTCTCTCTTCTCTCTCCTCTCTTCTCTCTCCTCTCGCCTCTCTCTCTTTCTCTCTTCTCTATTCTCTCTTATCTCTTCTCTCTCCTCTCTTCTCTCTCCTCTCTTTCTCTCTTCTCTCTCCTCTCTTCTCTCTTCTCTCTTCTCTCTCCTCTCTTCTCCCTTCTCTCTTCTCTCTCTCTTCTCTCGCCTGTCTTTCTCTCTCCTCTCTTCTCTCGCCTCTCTTTCTCTCTTCTCTCTCCTCTCTTCTCTCTTCTCTCTTCTCTCTCCTCTCTTCTCTCTCATCTCTTTCTCTCTTCTCTCTCCTCTCTTCTCTCTTCTCTCTCCTCTCTTCTCTCTCCTCTCGCCTCTCTCTCTTTCTCTCTTCTCTATTCTCTCTTATCTCTTCTCTCTCCTCTCTTCTCTCTCCTCTCTTTCTCTCTTCTCTCTCCTCTCTTCTCTCTTCTCTCTCCTCTCTTCTCCCTTCTCTCTTCTCTCTCTCTTCTCTCGCCTGTCTTTCTCTCTCCTCTCTTCTCTCGCCTCTCTTTCTCTCTTCTCTCTTTTTCTCTTCTCTCTCCTCTCTTCTCTCCCCTCTCTTTCTCTCTTCTCTCTTCTCTCGCCTCTCTTCTCTCTTCTCTCTCCTCTCTTCTCCCTTCTCTCTTCTCTCTCTCTTCTCTCGCCTGTCTTTCTCTCTCCTCTCTTCTCTCTCCTCTCTTTCTCTCTTCTCTCTTCTCTCGCCTCTCTTTCTCTCTTCTCTCTTTTTCTCTTCTCTCTCCTCTCTTCTCTCTCCTCTCTTTCTCTCTTCTCTCTTCTCTCTCATCTCTTTCTCTCTTCTCTTTCCTCTCTCCTCTCCTCCTCTCCTCTCCTGACACCAGAGACCCTTGGCCGGCCAAGTCTCTGAGATAAGGAAGTAGAGGGCCAAGTTTACCACAACAGATAAGACCTAATTGAGGGGTAATAAAAAGATAAAGGAGGAGAGGAAGACTGAGGGAAGACAAAGGAGGGAATTGAGACGCCTGAGAAATGATTGATTGGAGCGTTGACACTTTGGCTCATATCTTACAGATATCAGCAACAGCTTGGCTCAGCCTCAAGTCACCGTCACGACTACTCTGCAATTGTGTGCGTGTGCGTGTGTGTGTGTATCCGTATGTGTGTGTGTCCGTATGTGTGTGTTTGTAGGTGTGTGTACACACCAACCATTAGGACAAACTACGAACACCAGCCTAGACCTGCTGGTTGTAAAGTACAGAGCTGACTGTTTCTACCAGTTTGTAATCTATGTAATCAGAAGGTTAATTATATACCTGTATAGGCTATTATGCTGGCTTATAATGTTCACTGACATTTATTTGGTCATATTGTTAACAAAAACATTACCGGAACAAATACTTTGATTTAAGGACCAATTATTTCCCAAATGACTTTGGGAAGTAGATAACTGAATGGACACAGAACGGTCAACGTTAAGTGTGTAAGTTGAGTGTGGATACTGTGAGGGCTCCAGTTTAAGTGTGTAAGTTGAGTGTGGATACTGTGAGGGCTCCAGTTTAAGTGTGTAAGTTGAGTGTGGATACTGTGAGGGCTCCAGTTTAAGTGTGTAAGACAGTAGAGTGTGGATACTGTGAGGGCTCCAGTTTAAGTGTGTAAGTTGAGTGTGGATACTGTGAGGGCTCCAGTTTAAGTGTGTAAGACAGTAGAGTGTGGATACTGTGAGGGCTCCAGTTTAAGTGTGTAAGTTGAGTGTGGATACTCTGAGGGCTCCAGTTTAAGTGTGTAAGCTGAGTGTGGATACTGTGAGGGCTCCAGTTTAAGTGTGTAAGCTGAGTGTGGATACTGTGAGGGCTCCAGTTTAAGTGTGTAAGACAGTAGAGTGTGGATACTGTGAGAGCTCCAGTTTAAGTGTGTAAGACAGTAGAGTGTGGATACTGTGAGAACTCCAGTTTAAGTGTGTAAGACAGTAGTGTGTGGATACTGTGAGAGCTCCAGTTTAAGTGTGTAAGACAGTAGAGTGTGGATACTGTGAGGGCTCCAGTTTAAGTGTGTAAGCTGAGTGTGGATACTGTGAGAGCTCCAGTTTAAGTGTGTAAGACAGTAGTGTGTGGATACTGTGAGGGCTCCAGTTTAAGTGTGTAAGACAGTAGTGTGTGGATACTGTGAGGGCTCCAGTTTACAGCGTTTATGTCAACCAAAACATGCACCCAGGGGGCCCCGGGAAAGAGTTTGGGAAACTCTGGCTGTACAATATGTTCTATATGTACTGTATGTGTAGGGGTGTGTGTGTGTTTGCATCTGTGTGTGTCTGTGTTTGTGCGGGGTGTGTGTACGTGTCGTTGACCCGTCATACTGATGCAGGTGTCCACTCTTCCAAGAATCAGGAACTAGGTCTGTTTCAACATGACACCCTGTCTGTAACCAAGTGTGACCTGTGGACAGATGCAAAACAAACACACACACACACACACAGACACACACACACACACACACACACACACACACACACACACACACACACACACACACACACACACACACACACACACACACACACACACACACACACACACACACACATACACACACCCTGGGCCCCTCATGGCCTCAGAGGAACCAGAGTACACACTGTTCACAGACCTCCAGAGAGGAAGGAAGCAGAGACAGGGGCTAGTGGTCACATGGTACACCAACTGGAGCCCTCACAGTATTCACACTCTACTGTCTGTCTGTCTGTCTGTCTGTCTGTCTGTCTGTCTGTCTGTCTGTCTGTCTGTCTGTCTGTCTGTCTGTCTGTTTATCTGTGCATGTGTGCACATGTGTGTGTACATATCTGCATGTGTGTGTCTGTGTGAGGTTTTGCTCAGGACTGTTCATTAACAGGTTGTATGTGTACTGTCAGAGATTAGGCTGTAGGAGGGTCTGAGGTCACGTGGTCTTCTGATCTCTCAGCTTAGTTTAACACAGTGTTCTCACTGTTTATGTAGCATGGTGTGTGTGTGAGAATGTGTTTGTGAGAGTGTGTGTGTGTGTGGTTTGGGTCTGGGTCATAACAATGGCCTGGCAGTCTTGGAGGGCACGGGGTAATGCTTTTCAGACCTGTTTTTCTCTTTCTCCTTTGTTTGCTTGTATGTTCTCTCTCTCTCCCTCTCTCTCTCTCCCCTCTCTCTCTCCCCTCTCTCTCTCCCTTCTCTCTCTCTCTCTCTCTCTCTCTCTCTCTCTCTCTCTCTCTCTCTCTCTCTCTCTCTCTCTCTCTCTCTCTCTCTCCCTCTCTCTCCCCTGCCTCTATTTCCATGTCTTATCACACACACCCCTCTATACACACACAGTGACCCTAATGCAGGCCAGACCCTCTCTCTCTCTCTCTGTCTCCCCTCCCTTCCGTCTGCCCCGATCTCTCTCTCTCTCTCCGTCTGTCTATTGCAGTAGAGTGGGACTGCGGCGTGTTGCTCTGCCTTGGAGTGCGGCCAAATGGACCAGCGGAGCTTGTTTGGAAAGCTTTCAGTCAGAAAGCCACTTTTTGGCAGTGAGTGCTGCTGAAGCCTCAGAAGAGTTGCTAAAATAAATAATGATTTTGGTGAGGAGAGGAGGGAGGAGGGGTGAGGAGAGGGAGGGAGGAGGGGTGAGGAGAGGAGGGAGGAGGGTTGAGGAAAGGGGGGAGGAGGGGTGAGGAGAGGAGGGAGGAGGGGTGAGGAGAGGAGGGTGGAGGGAGGAGGGAGGAGGAGAGGAGGGAGGAGGAGAGGGAGGGAGGAAGGGGTGAGGAGAAGAGGGAGGAGGGAGGATGGGTGAGGAGAAGAGGGAGGAGGGGTGAGGAGAGGAGAGGAGGGAGGAGGGTGAGGAGAGGAGGGAGGAGGGGTGAGGAGAGGAGGGAGGAGGGGTGAGGAGAGGGAGGGAGGAGGTGTGAGGAGAGGAGGGAGGAGTGGTGAGGAGAGTGAGGAAGGAGGGGTGAGGAGAGGGAGGGAGGAGGGGTGAGGAGAGGAGGGAGGAGGGGTGTGGAGAGGAGAGGAGGGAGGGAGGAAGGAGGAGGGGTGAGGTGAGGAGGGAGGAGGGGTGAGGAGAGTAGGATGGATGAGGAGGGAGGAGGGGTGAGGAGAGTGAGGAGGAGGAGTAAGGAGAGGATGGGGGGTGAATGAGAGGGGGAGAGGTCTTACAGAGGGCTCCTGTAATTATATCTGTCAATCGACACTGAGCCACATGGAGTTTCCCATCTCCCCTCTCTCTTACTCTGTCACTCTCTTTGGCACTGTAACTTGGTTGGCGTGTGTGTGTGTGTGTGTGTGTGTGTGTGTGTGTGTGTGTGTGTGTGTGTGTGTGTGTGTGTGTATGTGTGTGTTGTGTGTGTGGGGGTGGGGGTGTGTGTGTGTGTGTGTGTGTGTGTGTGTGTGTGTGTGTGTGTGTGTGTGTGTGTGTGTGTGTGTGTGTGTGTGTGTGTGTGTGTGTGTGTGTGTGTGACCTGGTCGTTCTGGAGCAGAAAGATATCACACTTGAGTGTGCTTTTATTTCACAAGGGACATTATGCTGATGTCCTGGTGTTGACTAACTACGGAACAGTGGCATGGTTTTGTTCAACTATTCAGAGTATCTCAAGGGATGGATTGGTCACTAGACAGCATGCATGAATAGGTATAATGTACCACACACAAACACACACACACACACACACACACTCTCTCTCTCTCTCTCTCTCTCTCTCTCTCTCTCTCTCTCTCTCTCTCTCTCTCTCTCTCTCTCTCTCTCTCTCTCTCTCTCTCTCTCTGTAGTTAGGTGTCCTGGCCTGGTACAGTTAGGCCTGTCATACACACTCCCCCCTCCTCTGATCACAACCAGACGTCGGTTGGTTCGTCCAGGGATTCGACTCCAGGGACACAATTACCGGGCCAAGCTAAATGTGCCGCCCACACGCTACGGCCCCTTCAAAGGCTTCCCTTCTCCTCCTCTGTCACTCTCTGTTTTCAACCCGCTCTCTCCACCTCTCGATCCCTTTCTCCATTTAGCCCTCTCTATTCCTCTCTTTCCTTTTTCTCTCCTCCATCCATCCCTCTCTCCACAGACCCAGAGATGTAGCAGGAGCGGTTACCAAGTGGCTGAGATGATTCCTCTCTAATGAGCTGGTCTACTTGGAAACAGCTTTTGTAATGTTACAGACCTATATCTATCCTACCCTGCCTTTCTAAAGTCTTAGAAAGCCAAGTTAACAAACAGATCACCGACCATTTCGAACCGACCTTCTCCGCTATGCAATCTGGTTTCCGAGCTGGTCAAAGGTGCACGTCAGCCACGCTCAAGGTCCTAAACGATATCATAACCACCGTCGATAAAAGACAATACTGTGCAGCTGTATTCATCGACCTGGCCAAGGCTTTCGACTCTGTCAATCACCGCATTCTTATCGGCAGACTCAACAACCTTGGTTTCTCAAATGACTGCCTTGCCTGGTTCACCAACTACTTCTCAGATATAGTTCAGTGTGTCAAATCGGAGGGCCTGTTGTCCGGACCTCTGGCAGTCTCTATGGGGGTGCCACAGGGTTCAATTCTCGGGCCGACTCTTTTCTCTGTATACATCAATGATGTCACTATTGCTTCTGGTGATTCTCTGATCCACCTCTACGCAGACGATACCATTCTGTATACTTCTGGCCCTTCTTTGGACACTCTGTTAACAAACCTCCAGACGAGCTTCAATGCCATACAATACTCCTTCCGTGGCCTCCAACTGCTTTTAAATGCAACTAAATGCATGCTCTTCAACCGATCTCTGCCCGCACCCGCCCGCCCGTCCAGCATCACTACTCTGGACGGTTCTGACCTAGAATATGTGGACAACTACAAATACCTAGGTGTCTGGTTAGACTGTAAACTCTCCTTCCAGACTCACATTAAGCATCTCCAATCCAAAATTAAATCTAGAATCTGCTTCCTATTTCACAACAAAGCATCCTTCACTCATGCTGCCAAACATACCCTTGTAAAGCTGACTATCCTACCGATCCTTGACTTCGGCGATGTAATTTACAAAAATATTGGATGCAGTCTATCACAGTGCCCCATATACTACCCACTGTTTGCTCTCGTTGGCTGGCCCTCACTTCATATTCGTTGCCAAACCCACTGGCTCCAGGTCATCTATAAGTCTTTGCTAGGTAAAGCCCCGCCTTATCTAAGCTCACTGGTCACCATAGCAGCACCCACCCGTAGCACACGCTCCAGCAGGTATATTTCACTGGTCATCCCCAAAGCCAACACTTCCTTTGGCCACCTTTCCTTCCAGTTCTCTGCTGCCAATGACTGGAACGAATTGCAAAAATCTCTGAAGCTGGAGTCTCACTAACTTTAAGCATCAGCTGTCTGAGCAGCTTCACGATACCTGCACCTGTACACAGCCATCTGTAAATAGCCCACCCAACTACCTCATCCCCATATTGTTATAGATTTTTTTACTCTTTTGCACATCAGTATCTCTACTTGCACATTCATCTTCTGCACATCTATCACTCCAGTGTTTAATTGCTAAATTGTAATTATTTTGCCACTGTGGCCTATTTATTGCCTACCTCCCTAATCTTACTACATTTGCACACACTGTATATAGATTTTTCTATTGTGTAATGTGTAACTCTGTGTTGTTTGTGTCTTACTGCCATGCTTTATCTTGGCCAGGTCACAGTTGTAAATGAGAACTTGTTCTCAACTGGCCTACCTGGTTAAATAAAGGTGAAATAAAAATAAAAATACAAAAATGTGACAATTATTATTCATCCTGATCTTCTTCTGCCCCAAAGCTGAGACACACACACACACACACACACACACACACACACACACACACACACACACACACACACACACATGTTTTACGGTCGGTGTCCTTATGAACCCTGACACTGATGGTCCCCTCAGCCTCTTAGAGTGTGTGTGTCAGCTCTGTGTGTGTGTGTGAAGCGGATGTTGATTTAGCTGTAGGAAGGGGATTAAATGGCTCATTGGTGAAGGGGAGAGCACCAGAGAGTGTGGAGCTGAGAGCTCCGTCCGTCCCTCCTCTCAGTCCCTACCGAAAGGAGAAAAGGGCCATCGGGGCTGAACAAACAAATCACATGGCCATCAAACACGACTGACCCCTGGACCTCTGGGAGTCCATTGACAATCTGTTTTACTGGTCCCCACAGTAAGGAGCCATTTCACTATACGACGGAGCAACAACAACATCAACAAAGGCAAGAGGAGCCGAGGAGCCGAGGAGTCGAGGAGTCGAGGAACAATTCAACTATTGAACTGCCCCCTTGTTAACCATAAAACACAGGGCTCTTGTCAATAAGGCTGTAAAAGGGGGAGTGGAGAGTGTTGTTGTTTCTGCTAATGGGACGTGTGGGAAGCCTGTGTCACCTCCTTTTAAAGTTATGGCCCCTCTTTAGGAGGGTGGAAGTGTGCTTGAAGGTGGTGGGGATGGAGCTGTTCGGGTGATTTAGGGGTGTGGGGTATCGCTAGGGCCATCTGGGACCGTTGGTTGGGTTTGCTACTGTACTGTTGTCAGGTGATTGACTGAAGTAGCTCTTGGTTATTTATAGGCCACTTATTGGGAGTATGTGTGTGCTGCTTGTGTGTGTGTGTGTATGTGTGTGTGTGTGTGTGTGTATGTGTGTTTGTGTGTGTGTGTGTGTGGGGGGGTGTATGTGTATGTGTGTTTTTGTGTGTTGTGTGTCTACGTAGGAGGGTGAGTGTGTGTGTGTGTGTGTGGGGGGGGGTGTATGTGTGTGTGTGTGGGGGGGGGGTGTATGTGTGTGTGTGTGTTTGTGTGTTGTGTGTCTACGTAGGAGGGTGTGTGTGTGGGGGGGTGTATGTGTGTGTGTGTTTTGTGTGTTGTGTGTTGTGTGTGTATGTAGGAGGGGGTGTGTGTGTGGGGGGGGGGGGTGTATGTGTGTGTGTGTTTTTGTGTGTTGTGTGTCTACGTAGGAGGGTGTGTGTGTGTATCACGACTTTCAACCAGCTGGCTATGAAAACCCCTCGCTACCTTCACATTCTTCTCCTCTCCTCACAGGTGAGCCGTACACACGTCACTCTCCGCTGTTTCAAATGAACACCGTGGGTTGAGCTTCGCGTTAAGCTATTTGAAACATCCATCTTGCAGCTGACTACATAATCACAGCCATCGGATATCAAAGGCAGACCACAATATTACAGAGAGAGAGAGAACGAGAGAGTGAGGTTGAGTCAGTGCTTACCACTGGGCTACAGTCAAACCCTGTGGAATGAAGCTATGTCCTAATAACAGGTCTGTAACGTCCGAGCTGTCATAACATAATCACACAGATCACAAACCCAATCTATTCATTTATTGAAATATGATTTGATAAATAGCCATGTTGCTTCAGTTATCCTCAAGTAGTCTATGGATTCCCGTAGGATGAATGCTTCAATTCTTAAGTAAATTCGAGACAAATAACTTGTTCGACGTTTCTTGGTAGCAGTCCAAGACCATTCGTGTCCGGTTTGTCATTTGTGTCTTTGGAATCTCGCATAATATTTTAGGAAGATGTTTCAGCTCGGGGCTATCCTCGTTCCTTCCTCGTTGCAAAACCTCCAGTGTTGTCCAGATGTTAACGAAACCCCAACACGAAGCTTCTGAACGTGGCCCTGTCACTGCTGGTGGTGACCAAACATTCTGTTCCAACTCAACTCAACGGATAAACAAGCTAACTACTCCACAGTAATGGAAATATGAGCTATAATTGTTGTAGGACTTTTTTACCCACTTTTGTTATTTAACTAGGAAAGTCAGTTAAGAACAAGTTCGTATTAACAACGACGGCCTACCCCGACGACGATGGGCCAATTCCGCGCCGCCCTATGGGACTCCCAATCACGGCCAGATGTGACTCAGCCTGGATTCGAACCAGGGACTGTGGTGACGCCTCTTGCACTAGAAGAAGCAGTGCCTTAGACCGCGGCGCCACTCCGGAGCATTGACCTTCACCTGATGTTGTTGAGCTTATAGAATTGGCCTCACCTTAGAATGAAGCATCACAAGGATCTACAGGTGTCTTTTCACCATGAACAGTTTGAGAGTTTCAGCAGTGAGACATCGAGATTGAATAGAGGGATAGCTGTTTGGTTCTTTTATTTCCTCATCTTTGGGGTCCTGAAACAGTTAACAATATTTCTCAAATCTGGTCCTCTGTCTTCTGGGACAGGTATGACAGCTGGAATGCATTTTTCTGCTGTTTTTGCATGATTAGGCAAACTTGGCATGCAGGTGCTGCTCAACGGGCTGCGCTGGTACAATAATATTCCCTCAACAAATTAAACTCTGTGTCGTATAGATCAGTCACACACACACCTGTGCACGCCGTCATGCACACAAACAGAAAATACACACTCAAAAATATACACAAATGACAACCCACCTGAGGGTGAGAGAATCAGATAGACAGAGAGAAAGAGGGAAGAAGAGGAGGAGAGAGAGAGCACCCAGGACAGAAGCCACCCGTAGAGGATGTCTAGAAACCGTAGCCGCCGTCTCAGTGACTACACTGACACGGGTGGTAGGATGAACCGTAAGAGCAGCTAAAACATCCCCCAGATCCAACCCCTAAATTGGTGTTACTGAGAGTAATGACAGTGAAGCCTGGAGGCTACGGAGCTAATGTGCTAACTGGTTTCCTGTCCTCACCAGCCTCATCACTTATCCAGATGGGTTCAGGACAGAGGGAGAGAGAGAGAGAGAGAGGGGCAGGCAGGCAGGCAGGCAGGCAGGCAGACAGACAGACAGACAGACAGACAGACAGACAGACAGACAGACAGAAAGATAGACAGAGATGACAACATCCACCATGATACTCAATTACAGCCACTGTAGCGCCCTTCGCTGTTCCCATTACTGTCCCCATCTCTTGGCAATCTGTCCCTATATCATTTTAATTGGGTTTTAATATCGCCTTTGATCTGGTTGGCCAATTAACAGATCCGCTTGGAAATAAAATGAGGAGCGCCTGCCCGACTGTGAGACACCCCTCTGATCTGTGCCATATGGACCGGCTCCACTGCCCAATGAGGAGACACTTGGCCCCTCGCTCAGGATGCACCACGGTATGATGGATCTGGGGTGGGGGTGGGTGGACGGGGTGAGACAGTATGTTGCTTTATTTTGCTGATGTGCTGCTCTAGTTAAAAACGCTGGGCCTTGACAACAGCTGTGGGGATAGTACAAGGGGCTGACACTCTCCATTGGAATTGGCCTCACCTTAGAATGAAGCATCACAAGGATCTACAGAGTAACCAAAACAGAGAGAAAAAGACCCCATGATGTCATTCCTGCTCCCTCATTGAGAAGTTAGTCCTGTACTTTGGTCCTAGTTTGGGAAATGTCTCTTGGTCATAGGAGACATTCTTGAACTTAAAGGGCAGTACGTCTCTCTCTCTGTCTCTCTCTCTCTCTCTTCTGTGTGTCTTTCTCTCTCTCTGTCTCTCTCTCTCTCTCTCTCTCTCTTCTGTGTGTCTCTCTCTCTGTGTCTCTCTCTCTCTCTCTCTTCTGTGTGTCTTTCTCTGTCTCTGTCTCTCTCGCTCTCTTCTGTGTGTCTTTCTCTCTCTCTGTCTCTCTGTCTCTCTCTCTTCTGTGTGTGTCTCTCTCTCTCTGTCTCTCTCTCTCTCTCTCTCTCTCTCTTCTGTGTGTGTCTCTCTCTCTCTGTCTCTCTCTCTCTCTCTCTCTCTCTTCTGTGTGTCTCTCTCTCTCTCTCTCAGTTGAATTCAATTTGCTTTATTGTCATGACGTAACAATGTACATATTGCCAAAGCTTATTTTGGATATTTACAATATAAAAATAAATATGAGTAAATAAATGAGAATCAAAATGGTCAACGGGACAACAGTAACAACAATAACCAAGTGTCAAAATAAGCATACATTCAACAATAACAATAAGTGTACAGTAGAGTACATGTGCAGGTTGATTGGTCTGTCAGACACTGTCCCTCAACTTATGGCAGGCAGCAAGGTTCAGGTTCTGCTGTGGTGCAGTGGTTGCACAGCCTTTCCTCTACAGGGAGCCAGGTTTTCCTGTGTCTACCCTTCTCAATGGCAAGGCTGTGCTCACTGAGCCTGTACTTTGTCAAGGTTTTTCTAAGGTTTTGATCAGTAACTATGGTCAAATATTTAGCTACGGTGTAGGATTTAGGGCCAGATACCAATGCATTTTGCTTTGTTTCCCAATAAGCAATATAATTTTGTTTTGACTGTGTTGTAATTTGGTTTATCCTGATTGATTGGATGTTCTGGTCCTGAGGCTTCAGTGCGTTAGTAGAACAGGTTTGTGAACTCAGCCCCAGGACTGCAGGGCTTGGTAGTGATATGAGAGGGGGTCACTGTATTTTAGATGTTTCCAAAACTTAATTGCTCTTTTTTCAATTTTTATTATTAGTGGATATTGGCCTAATTCTGCCCTGCATGAATTGTTTGTAGTTTTCCTCTGGACATGTAGGAGAATCTTACAGAACTCTGCATGCAGGGTTTCAATGGGGTGTTTGTCCCATTTGGTGAAATCCTGTTTTGCAAGTGGACCCAACACCTCACTGCCATAAAGTGCAATTGGTTCAATGACATATTCAATTAGTTTCAGCCAAATTTGAATAGGTATTACAATTTGAATTAGCTTTTTAATGGCGTAGAAAGCCCTGCGTGCTTTCTCTCTCAGTTCGTTCACTGCCTCATTAAGGTGTCCAGTTATTTTTAAAACTAAGTAATTGTAGTGTGTACAGTATTCTATATATTTTGTACCAATTGAGAACTTTGGTCTAATTCCCTGAGATCTAGATCTTCTCTGGTAAGTCAGTATTTTAGTCTTTTTGGGGTTTACTGCCAGGGCCCTTGTCTGGCAGTACTGCTCTAGCAGGTCCAGGCTCTGCTGTAGACCATGTGCTGTGGATGACAGCAGGCATAGGTCATCTGCAAAGAGTAGGCATTTAACTTATGAATTGTGGAAAATAACACCAGGGTCTGAGGATTTTTCTAGAATAGTGGCCAATTCGTTAATTTAAATATTGAAGAGTGCAGGGCTCAGATTGCAACCCTGGCGAAGGCCCCGCCCCTGGTTAAAGAATTATGTTATTTTCTTATCAATTTTAATGCTGCATGTATTGCCAGTATACATTGATTTAATTATGTCATATGTTTTACCCCCTACACCACTTTCAATAACTTTGTAGAACAGTCCTGTATGCCAAATAGAATCAAATGCTTTTTGGAAGTCGATAAAGCAAGCGTATATTTCGGTATTATTTTGGTGGACATGTTTATCTATCAGGGTGTGTAGGGTGTAAATATAATCAGTTGTGCGATGTTTTGGTATAAATCCAATTTGGCTTTTACTCAAGACATTGTGCTTATTGAAGAAGTTTAGAACTCTTACATTTATAATACTACAGAAAACCTTCCCCTACCTTCTCTCTCTCTCGCTCTGTATTTCTCCCACTCTCTCTCTCTCTCTCTCTTTCTGTGTCTTTCTGTCTTTCTCTCACTCTCTCTCTCTCTCCCGTTCTCTCTCTCTCTCTCTCTCTCTCGAATATCTCTCTCAATTCAATTTCAATTAAATTAAATTCAATTTAAGGGGCTTTATTCTTTATTGGCATGGGAAACATATGTTTACATTGCCAAAGCAAGTGAAATAGATAATAAACAAAAGTGAAATAAACAAGAAAAAATGAACAGTAAACATTACACTTATAAAAGTTCCTAAAGAATAAAGACATTTCAAATGTCATATTATGTCTATATACAGTGTTGTAATGATGATCTCTCTCTCTCTCTCTCGCTCTGTCTCCCTCTCTGTTTCCTCTCCTCTTTTCTACTTCTCCACGCTGTGATTTCCATGGCTCAGGGCGAGGGGAACGAGGGGAAGGCAAAGCCCCCTGTCATTAACCATGGTGAGGCTGACGCTAGCCCTCAAATGGGAAGCAGATTCCTTTAAACTCTGACCCAGTTCTGGCTGAGAGCTCAAAGGGAGCCACCACACATACACCAGCACAGGCATACACACACATGTAAGAGAAGAAACACACACACATACACACACATTCACACACACATACACAGGCATACACACACATACAGGCTAAGACACAGACAGGCATACACACACACACAGACATACACACACATACAGGCTAAGACACAGACAGGCATACACACACACAGGCATATACACACACACACAGGCTAAGACACAGACAGGCGTACACATACACGCACACACACACACACACACACACACACACACACACACACACACACACACACACACACACACACACACACGCACACGCACACGCACATACATACATACACACACACACATTATTCCAGTCCGAACAGGCATGTTTCTGCTTTGCTCTACTCTCTATCTTTCTCTCTTTCATCACTCCAGTAGCGACTCAGTACAAGTTGGTGTACTGGTCAGCCTTAAGGGTCCAGAGCACCGTGCAGTGCTAACCTTCAATAAACTCCCCTCGCTTCCAAAACCAGCCGCACAATATTTCATATTCTAGTCTAACTCTCCTTATCTTCCGGGCCCAGTGACAAATTCCCACGAAAATATACAAGATGGTCAAATAAACTAAGCTGTCTTGATTTCAGGGTTGGAGGTATTTAAGCGGCATGCCAGCCAGCTAGCCAGAGCTCATTGCTGTACCCATGCCAACGCCTACAGTATGCCCATTCCGGTGTAGTATCCCTGCACACCAGGCCTTGGCATGAGCCCCAGCACGCCCAGCAGAGTCAGGCCATTCCACCACAGAGAGTGTGAGAGAGAGAGAGAGAGAGAGAGAGAGAGAGAGAGAGACAGACAGACAGAGAGAGAGAGAGAGAGAGAGAGAGAGAGAGAGAGAGAGAGAGAGAGAGAGAGAGAGAGAGAGAGAGAGAGAGAGAGAGAGAGAGAGAGAGTCAGAGTCTATCTGGACCCTGTGTCCAACTCAGCTCCAAGCCAAGGCCTGTTTGAAGATGAGTGGGCAGCGGAGCCGCTATTCCCCATTAACATGGCCTCACATCTGTTTCTCTCATTCCAACGCCGGCTTTAAAGTCCCTGAAGGTGCAGTTAAATTAGGGGCAGTGCAGGTTTATAAATGTAAAATCCTCCAATAATCTAGGCTTGACATGACCCCTTAATACCCAGAGCTAAAGTCAACCAGGCTGACGGGTTGGACGGGAGGGGGACGTAGCCAACTACACCGTCAAGCTGTGTGTTCTCATCGCCGTCCGAACGCCGTCTTTAAAAGGGGAAGGTGCAGATGACGAGGAGGAGTTTTTTACGGGGTTCAGACATGGATGTAGTTACACTAGTAACGACCTAGTTCTGGTGTTTGAGGCTATGCAACTGTCCCAAAACATTGAGTAGAGACTGTTAAAAAAAGAATCATCGTCTATTCTATTCTAGCCTGACAGTTTATGCTGCCCTGCTGCCACTCCACTAGATTACCTTGAGAGAGTGTGGAGAGATCGATTAAAGGAGGGATGGAGGAAGATAGAAAACCCCCATGTCCCTCAGCTCTCGAGGGAAGGGATCCTCTAAACTGCCTTGTCTAATGCAATTAATATAATTGGTGCAGGCGTAAAGGGGCAAATTGCAATCTACGACACTGGGGACAGACGGCAGGACCTCCTGAGAGTTTACTGGGAAAGAATACCTAGTTCATACATATATGGTTAATCTGGTGGGGGGGGGGGGGGGGTAAACGTGTGATTTGAAGTGACAGAACACTGAATGTCAGATAAGATTGAAAAGCTCCATTGTCTTTTCTCTCCTTTGATGTAAATGAGACATCATGACATCATGCAGTACAGTATATGTTATATCTCATTCATGCTATAGGCTACACATCTGAGTTTTGCAGTAACATCAGGTCATCTTGAATGGTAAAACAACAGGCACGATGCCATGTAAAACAGCTGGCCTTCGCCTAGCAGTTACACGATCACTGTCAACACCAGTAGCCTATTCCTTTTCAGTCTACCATCGCGTTTACACTTCTAGATATTTGCTGTTTCTCGGATTGAATCTCTCACATGAACTCTGTCGGCATATTCCAGAAGAATTGACTTAATGCGTGCCCTCCCTAACCCTTATTACTCGCAATGGAACTCCCAAACCTTTTTGTGGTCATTGATTTCTGCCCGAGGCCACGGCACTGGACTAGGAGAGTAATATCTCAGTGGAAATAAGGAATTTAAAGAAAGCTAGCTTCAGGAACCTTTGACATCCTGGCATTATAAAAGCCTCAGCTAAAATGTCTGCAGAAAAACGATGAACATATGATTTGCATTCGATTTCCATAATTGATGGCTGTTACACATCACTGTTTGTGTTGCTTTTTCCCTCATAGTCTTCATCTGTCATCTTTTCAAAGAAATTAATTCGACATCTCGCTGTTGAGAAGTATTCTTGGAGATATTTTCGCATGAACTGTAAATAATCCTGTTTTTCGAAATACACATGTTAGTTGTGGGCTGTGAAATTCCTCGTTTGAACGTTTCCACTTACTGACGATATAGCGTGCCCGTTGACCCCAATAACTGTTCTAAAACATGACCTCTGAACATTTGGAGCTTGTGAAAAACAGAGAGGAAAAGGCATCTCTGAGCGCTCTCTTATTTCTCTGTCCAGAGCAGGTATAAACATCTGAAGAAAGGGAAAAAACCTCACCGACCCAAAATTACCCATCCCAGGCCTGATTGGTCACCCCCACCCCACCCAGCCACAGCACTTAAACACCCTCACCCTGTCTCTCTCTATCTTTCTCTCTCACCCTATTACTCCCTTTTTCTCTGTCCCATTCTCTCCCTCCTTAATAAACCTCCTCACTCTTTCTTGCTCTCCCTCCCCTGCTTCCTCCTCCCCTCTCTCTTTCTTTCTGTCTGGAGAGGAAACGGTGGCCATTAAATGTGTCTGCCAGGGTCTGGGGGTCTGGCAGAACAACCGTCACATTGTGTGACCCCTCTGTGGCCCCCAGACGGACTAATGAATGAGGGGGTCCCCCCTCCCGCCCCTTTCTCGCCAGAACCCGGCAAAGGTAATTCAGCAACCCCCCTCCCAAACCCTCTTTTTTCACATGGACTCAGACATCTCTCCGGCCTTTGACTGAGGCTTATCTTTTCAGAGGGAAATGTGTGTCATTTGGGGTTTAAGGAAAAAGCTAAACAAAAACATTGTTAGCTAGCCTAGCTAGGCTACCCCGCCCAACCGACCCCCTCTCCCTGACCCCCAAAATTCACGCTGACGTGTTGAGTCTGGAGGGAGGGCTTTAGAAAATAATGTGAGACGAATGTGTGTTTTCTAAACACACCGATCTTGATGAATATGTATAGAGCTGAATGGCGATAGGACAGAGATGAGTCAACTGACAAGACTTTGACATGAGGTGGACAAAAGCTATTGTTGACAGTTTGATTACAAAGCCAACACAGAGCACTTAGGCCCAGAAGAGAGAAATGTGAGAATTCATCTGTTCTACCACTGCAAACAGAAGCGGGTGAAATCCACTCTGTCCTTGCAGGGAGGGAGATGAACTGAACTGCTTGTAGTCTTGGCACAAGACACCAACACACACTAGAGAACTCTCAGTAGCCCACCTGAATAACACAAAGATCTGAAGTCCTCTTTCAGAATAGAGTCCATGTATTCCTACGAGGTTTAACAATGGTGACGTGTAAGATTAACAATGGCATACAGAATATATCCCCCTCTGTGCTCTCTCTCTCTCTCTCTCTCTCTCTCTCTCAATCCAATTCAAAGGGCTTTATTGGCATGGGAAACATAGGTTTACATTGACAAAGCAAATGAAAAAGATCATAAACTAAAGTGGAATAAAAAATAAAATGAACAGTAAACTCACAAAAGTTTCAAAGGAATAGAGACATTTCGAATGTCATATTATGGCTATACAGTGTTGTAACGATGTGCAAATAGTTAAAGTACACAAGGGGGGAAAAAATCCACTTAAATCTCTCTCTCTCTCTCTCTCTCTCTCTCTCTCTCTCTCTCTCTCTCTCTCTCTCTCTCTCTCTCTCTCTCTCTCTCTCTCTCTCTCTCTCTCTCTCACTCTTCTCTTCTTCCTCCTCTGTCATGTTTTATGTTTAGAACTGCTTCCAGAATATATCTAAGTGTCAACAGAACTCTTCACACACTGCGATTCACAGCAGCGACCGGGCCTTCGGTATTAGACGTTCTAACAGTGCATCGGTAGCTATGAGCTACGTTAGCGTCGACTCAGCTAATATATTCCACACACACCAAGCCTGACTGCTGCTATCAAAGGACTCGCCTGAATGGCTGTAATAACTGGAAAATTATTTTTGATAGCCTGAAACAATTTTCTAAATCATCACAGAACTTTATTAAAATAATATCAAATCAAATTAGCCACCGTCGCCCGGTAATGAATTAAGTAAAGGGGTTACGCCAGCATTAATCCCCCATAATGCTCGGAGGCATCAGGGCTCTGGCGTTCGGTGTTCAGCGGCGTGAGCATTTAATAAACCAGTCAGTCCCTTCAGCTCCCCGACGACCAACGTCGGACGTCTCCACCCCGGTGCCCGGTCCGCAGGGAAAACACATCAAAATAATCCCTCTCTTTCTTTCATCCCTCCATCCCTCTCTCCCCCTCCCCCCACCCAGCCCACTCCCCCTCTCTCTTTCTCTCTTTCTCCCTCTCTCCATCCCCTCAACCCCTCCCTCCCCTCTGTCTTTCTAAAATAATCTGTCCGTTTTTTTCCTCCTCCGCCAACCCACCATGCCTTTGGGTGAGATTATTCATGAGGGGGTGCATCTTGGTGGATCTCAGAAGGGTTGTGATGAGTGGTAGTGCTGGAGCCCATCAGAACTGCATAGCAGAACAGAGGAGAGCAAAACTGTTTCATCCCTGCTACTGTAGGCCTTTACCCAGGAGCATACAGAGAAGGACAGACAACCAGGCCACAGTACCATACCCAGTGGTGATGACACAGGCAGTGCTATATATTAAATGAAGTCATGTAATTAGGTCTTTATAATAATGAAGCGGTTATTGATGATGACGTGCTCTGCACGTCTTTGTGATGATGGTGTTAACACATTTTATTGTATGTGGTGTAGAATACCTAATAATGAAACGATGGTTAAATACCTACTTTATAATATAATGAATAATACACTTGCTATGATCCTACTCACATTTATAATAATAATAATAATAATAATAATAGTAGAAAAGAATAACTGAAATTGTTCTTGTTTATTTTTTGTGTTAAAAAAATAACGTGGGTCGTGTACATTACATTATGCCTTTTCCTAACCTTTTTATCATTACCCTAAATTCACTGAAACTGCCTAACCTTAACCTAACCCTCATCCCTAAACCCAACCTTAACCATTTAACCTTATACATTCTTCAAAGGGTTCTCCTATGGGGACATCCAAAGAACCCTTAAAGGTTCTAGAACATATGAATAATACTGGCTTAACAATATCAAATACATACAATAAATCATCAAATCAATCTATTTATATAATAGCCCTTCTTAGATCAGCTGATATCTCAAAGTGCTGTACAGAAACCCAGCATAATACCCCAAACAGCAAGCAATGCAGGTGTAGAAGCACGGTGGCTAGGAACATCTCCCTAGAAAGGCCAGAACTATGCTATTTTTATTTACCTTGGCAAGTCAGTTAAGAACCAATTCTTATTTTCAATGACGGCCTAGGAACAGTGGGTTAACTGCCTTGTTCAGGGGTAGAATGACCAATTCATACCTTGTCAGCTCAGGGATTTAAACTTGCAACCTTTCAGTTACTAGTCCAACACTCTAACCACTACGCTACGCTGCCACCTGTAAGTGAGGGGTGGCCTATGAGGGGTGGCCAGTCCTCTTCTGGCTGTGCCGGGTGGAGAGTATAACAGAACATGGCCAAGATGTTCAAATGTTCATAGATGACCAGTCAAATAATAACAATCACAGTGGTTGTGGAGGGTGCAACAGGTCAGCACCTCTGGAGTAAATGTCAGTTGGCCGATCATTCAGAGTATCTCTACCGCTCCTGCTGTCTCTAGAGAGTTGAAAACAGCAGGTCTGGGACAGGTAGCATGTCCGGTGAACAGGTCAGGGTTCCACAGCCGCAGCAGCAGCACGACCAGGTGGACTGGGGACAGCAAGGAGTCATCATGCCAGGTACTCCCGAGGCATGGTCCTAGGGCTCAGGTCCTCCGAGAGAGAGAAAGAAAGAAAGAAAGAAAGAAAGAAAGAAAGAAAGAAAGAAAGAAAGAAAGAGAGAGAGAGAGAGAGAGAGAGAGAAAGAAAGAAAGAAAGAAAGAGAGAGAGAGAAAGAAAGAGAGGGAGAATAAGAGAGAGCATACTTAAATTCACATAGGACACAGGATAAAACAGGAGAAATACTCCAGATATAACAGACTGACCCTAGCCCCCCGACACAAACTACTGCAGCATAAATACTGGAGGCTGAGACACGAGGGGTCAGGAGACACTGTGGCCCCATCCGATGATACCCCCGGACAGGGCCAAACAGGCAGGATATAACCCCGCCCACTTTGCCAAAGCACAGCCCCCACACATTACATTCCACAGATCAATATACAGTGCATTCGGAAAGTATTCAGAACGGTCTTTTTTACACACTTTGCTATGTTGCAGCCTAATTCTAAAATCCTCAGCAATCTACAAACAATACCCCATAATGACAAAGTGAAAACAGGTTTTTAGATATTTTCACAAATGTATAAAATAAAAAAAACAGAAATACCTTATTTTCATAAGTATTCAGACCCTTTGCTATGAGACTCGAAATTGAGCTCAGGTGCATCCTGTTTCCATTGATCATCCTTTGATCATCCTGTTTTTACCACAGTCCACCTGTGGTATATTCAATTGATTGGACATTATTTGGAAAGGCACACACCTGTCTATATAAGGTCCCACATTTGAGAGTGCTTGTCAGAGCAAAAACCAAACATGAGGTTGAAGGAATTGTCCGTCGAAGCACAGATGTGGGGAGATGTGGAGAAGGGTACCAAAAATGTCTGCAGTATTGAAGGTCCCCAAGAACACAGTGTCCTCCATCATTCTTAAATTAAAGAACTGAGCAATTGGGGGAGAAGGGCCTTGGTCAGGGAGGTGACCAAGAACCCGATGGTCACTCTGACAGAGCTCTAGAGTTCCTCTGTGGAGATGGGAGAACATTCCAGAAGGACAACCATCTCTGCAGCACTCCACCAATCAGGCCTTTATGGTAGAGTGGCCAGGCGGAAGCCACTCCTCAGTAAAAGGCACATGACAGCCCTCTTGGAGTTTGTCAAAAGGGACCTAAAGACTCTCAGACCATGAGAAACATTTCTGGTCTGAGGAGTGGCTTAGGGACAATTCTCTGAATGTCCTTGAGTGGCCCAACCCGATCGAACATCTCTGGAGAGACCTGAAAATAGCTGTGCAATAACGCTCCCCATCCAACCTGAAAGAGTTTGATAGGATCTGCAGAGAAGAATGTAAGAAACTCCCTAAATACAGGTGTGACAAGCTTGTAGCATCATACCCAAGAAGACTTGAGGCTGTAATCGCTGCCAAAGGTGCTTCAACAAAGTACTGAGTAAAGGGAATACTTATGTAAGTGTGATATTTATGTTTTTCATTATTTTATAAATGAGCAAAAATATTTTTTTAAAACTGTTTTTGCTTTGTCATTATGGGTATTGTGTGTAGATTGATGATATAAGGGCACAAGGCAAGTTCCAAATGCAGACACAGGAAGCAGATGGTTGAGCTCCGATATTTATTCATCCAAGGGGTAGGCAAAAGGTAGGTCAGGGACTGGCGAGAGTTCATAAACCGGGTCAGAGTCCAAAACAGTACCAGACGAAGGGCAGCCTCGAGGTCAGGCCAGGCAGGGGTTCAGTAACCAGATCCGAGTCCAAACAGTACAAGAGGATAGGCAGGCTTGAAGACAGAACATGCAGAGTGGTCAGGCAGGCGGGTTCGGAGTCAAGGACAGGCAAGTGACCAAACCAGGAGGACTAGAACCAAAAGAGACCTGGAAAAAATAGGAGCAAGGAAAAACACTGGTTGACTTGACAAACAAGACGAACTGGCACAGAGAGACAGGAAACACAGGGATATATACACATATATATACATAATAAGCGAAACCTGGAGGGGGTGGAGACAATCACAAGGACAGGTGAAACAGATCAGGGTGTGACAGATGAGGGGGGAAAAAATAATTTAATCCATTTTAGAATAAGGCTGTAACCTAACAAAATGTGGAAAAAGTCAAGGGGTCTGACTACTTTCCGAAGGCACTGTAAGAATGTAGCTTTTACAGTATCACTGTGTTTACATTTGATATGATTTACCATACAGCCATGATGTGTAATCTTCACCAGTAAGGGTTTGGATTTGATAAGTGGACTGTTGATAAATACATTAATATCACCACCATGCTTTAGCTACTCTATACGTTCCACCCAACACCTCCACTTTCACTACCAAACACACTAGCTTCCAGGTGCTGTTGCTACACGACCGTCTCCAGGGTGTGTGTGTTCCTATGCAGGAGGATGTAAGATAACATCTGAAACTGTGTCAGGAAGGAAGCCTTTCTCAGTGTGATGTGACAGAGAGACAGCTGCAACGTGTGAAGCTGGTTAATGTTGGATGAGATACTGTCCATATTTTGGCGGTAGCCTACAGTCGGTGGGGGCACCAGCTAATCTCCCATGAACCTGTATTCAAATTCTCAGCCTGTTTCAGGACAGGTCCATACATGCTATGATATCAGATTATCTGTGTGGAAGGTTGTCAGAGGGTAGTTATGAACATGTTTATGTATGTGCTGTATGTTTGAGGTGGTGTGGGCCTACGAGCTGATGGCCACTACTGATACACCCCCCCCCCCCCGCGCGCTTCCCTATCTTTTGTGTGGGAGAGTTGGAGTACAGCGTGTGTGTGTGTGTATTGATAGGGGGAGGGATGGGGTGGGTCGTCCCTCCATTTACCCTCTGGGGGGCTGATACTGTGCCATCTGGTACCCCAGGGGCATAGGGGTAAGGGGTGGGGGGTCTGTTTCCTGTTCTGATGGCTGCTGTGCACCGTTTGTGTGGCCCCCTGTACCCCCTCACCCCTCACCCCCCCACCCTCCACAACCCCTTACCTATCTTTCCCTCTCTCTCTCTCTTTCATTCATTCTTCTGTGAACACACAGACACACTCCTTCAGTCTGTCACCCTCTCTCCCTCCCCCCTCCCCTTCACCGACATGTGGAGATTAAGTCTAAACTGTGATGGGAAAGTGTTTTCTCCTTAGCATGGGTGGACGCACCCCTCCCTCACCCCCTCCTTCCCTCCTTTCTCTCCCTCCTTCACCCACTCTCTCTCCCTTCGTGTGGGGATGCCTGGGAACCCAGTGCCAGCTGATGATCAGGAGGCTAGTTAGGGAGATAGCAGCACCCAACCTTGACACTCACAGCTGCAGTCAACACACTGGGGAGGGCTTGTGTGTGCGTGTGTGTGGGGGGGGGGAGATTGTGATATGTAAAAAATGCATTCAATGCGTTTTCATTCAACAGCTGCAGCAGCATTGTGGATTTGTTGCAGTAATAAGATCTAGATCATGAATATTCAAACATACTTTATGCAATTATGTTAATCGCTATTATTTCTACTGTTGTCTACTAGGCTACTAGCTGCCATAGGTCACAGTCTTACAGTATTTTAAACTGTCCTACTTCTCCTTTGTCGTTCCTTCTTCCTTCTCCCTCGCTCTCTTTCTCCTTCTCTTGCTCTTTTTTCTCTCTTTCTTTCTCTCCTGCTCGCTCTCTCTTCATCTCTCCATTTCTCCCTCTCACCTTCCCTCTGTCTCATCCTCTTCTTCTGTGAAGTCAAGTCCATTGAGGGATGGAAAGAGTGAATGTGAATCCCAGGGAGAATTGCCCTGGGTGTTACAGTCCAGGGAGCTGGCAGAAGCGTAGACTACCACAGCTAATCTTCCAGGTCAGGACTGGCGCTTTCATCTTCTCTCACTTGGAGCCTCTTGTGTTTGATGTGAACTTAGCTCAGGAATAACTCCTCCTTTCTTCTCCGGCTGAACCTGGCCCGGAGTAAAGCCTTCCCTGTTGTTATTCCTGAGAGCCAAACAATGCTGGGAGGGAACGAAACCCTGTTAATGAAATCCTTTGATGCGCCACAGATATTATTAAAGGAAGACGAAGAAGAGAGAGAATAAAGAAAAGTGCAGAAATGGCAGGATCTCAAAATGCTAATTATTTTGGGATTTGGGATGGTCGAGGTGGTGGTGGAGGAGCATTTTGTTTGCGTTCGTTTCAACTTTGACAAGGAAATAAAAATAATTGTGCTAGGTAGTACTGCAAGCGACAGCGTAGCCTAGTGGTTAGAGCGTTGGACTAGTAACCGAAAGGTTGCAAGTTAAAATCCGCGAGCTGACAAGGTAAAAATCTGTCGTTCTGCCCTTGAACAAGGCAGATAACCCACCGTTCCTAGGCCGTCATTGAAAATAAGAATTTGTTCTTAACTGACTTGCCTAGTTAAATAAATAAACAGCAAGACAGGAGTCGAAATTAAAGCATTTAGCCTTCTAGGGAATTTCTTCTTCACAGTGGTTTTCTGCAACACCATACAAAACAAATTTCTTCACCTTTCACAATGCCTTCCAGTTGTCTGCTGCTTCTTTACTGAGGCTCGTTCCTTCCCTCTTTCCCTGTTTCCGTCTTTCAGTCTTTCCCTCTTTCCCTGTTTCTGTCTTTCAGTCTTTCCCTCTTTCCCTGTTTCCGTCTTTCAGTCTTTCCCTCTTTCCCTGTTTCCGTCTTTCAGTCTTTCCCTCTTTCCCTGTTTCCGTCTTTCAGTCTTTCCCTCTTTCCCTCCCTCGCTGGACCTCTTGACCTTTCGGGAGTTGTTTTAAAATGAAACATTCCACTTTCTCAAAGGTATTTCAGTGCAGTCTGCTGGCCTAATGGCTTTTGCATCCCCTCTCCCCTTTTCATATAAAGCTCTTAATGTTGGCGCGGTAACGCAGGTGAAAGCCAAGGGTAGGGGGCTACAGCTACACTGTAGGTAGGTAGCCATTTTGTTTTTCATTTCTGTGTCTCTGTTGAATGGAGGCAGATTCAGTGTCGTGACATGTTTGCATACCAGGTTTTATAAATGAGAGAGAAAATGGTTAATATCCCACCACTTTCACTGTAAACTTGAAGATGAACTTGAACCTAAATGGTTCAAGGCTGAAACAAACAAATGAACTCTGGCAGAGACTGTGTTCTCGGAGGCTTGTTGCTAGAAATGCACTACGCTTCTAACTACACCGTCGTCGCCGGCGCTGCCATGGCGATGCGGAACGCCGGCACAAGACTGGCACATTAACCCCTCTTGACCTTCCTTTCTCACCTGTAATAAAGGAGGGGGAGGTGCCCTTCTCCTCCCTCCCTCATCCCACTCTCCTCACCCCCTCTCCTCCATATTACACTTAGAGTGCCCGGGCACCAGCAGGCCCTTGAGACCCCACGCTCATTAGCCCTCGGCTTTATCCTTTTAGAGAAGAGGAGGAGGAAAGAGAATAGAGGAGGAGAACCTGGAGAATTGGGGGATAGGGGAGAAAGAGATGGCTGTAGGTGTAGTTGTGTGACAATCAGCAAGGCGACCAGCTGCTGAGGTTTTTATTCGCTGCGCTAGTAAGAGAAAGGGATAGAAAGAATGGTCACTTCGTTTTGTCTCAAGGTGCTGACTTAGAGACCATACTGTGGACGCAAACAAAATGTGTTTCACCCCATTGTGACGCTCGTCTTACCTATTACAGTAGGCCGTTCTTTTGACTGTTGGAGTGTGAATGCTTGGCCAACAGTCACTGGCCAACAGTCTGTAAACACCAACTCGTCTTTCCCATCGGAACAACAGAACATAGAAAATCCTCTACAAGACAGATCCGCTATGTATCTGTTTTGATTTTTCTCCTATTTTCCTGCCAACAAACATGCATACTAATAAAGTTATTTGAATTGAACTGGATTGAATTAATTTACTAAACCACATGACCCGGAGATAAGAAGGTAGTGTGCATGGACATTCTCGCTAACAAAACAGCTAGTGCTCCTCCATTGACCGGTGGACATTGGGGGGCTAACCAGAACTAGCGTTCAATGCTAATCCCTCTAATAATCAGTAAGAGAAGATAGCTTTCATCTCTGCTGGGTCTCCTGATAAAGTTGAGGGGGCATGAATGATTGAATAGGGTTGAATCAGGTTTTTATGGGCCACCAAAAACGCAGTGACTGCCCCAAAATAAACCAAAGGCTGGGGGACTGGACAGAGTGGAGAGAATAGAGAGAGTCCCCCCCCCCCCCAAGTAAACCAAAGCTTATGCCCATCTGATGATATGAAAATAAATGAATAATGCATTGGCAACCAATGAGGGGGAAAAGACGCATGGCTTCAGGCCATGGTTAAGCCTTCTATTCATGAAGAACCTCCAGACACAAAGACTCAAGGACCGCGGGGCTGTGGGAGTCCAGCATCGGGCAGAGGAGAATGAGGGCACAGGTTTTTATGGGGAGACATTTTCAGACACTACACCCGCTTCGATTTCAGATTTGAAAGACAATTGTGAATGTGGTTTATCGGCAGTTTTATGTTGTTGGGAATTTTTACGGTAAACAAAAATGTGTACATGATGTTTAAACCGACGTTGGTGTTGTAAATCCACGAGACGGCATGACCTGCGTTCACCTCGGAGTTGGCGTATGTTATTCAAAACACAAAACCCGGCTAAACCGTTTCACGACCCTGTCTCGCACAAAGAGACTCACCCTGAATTAGACAAGATTAGGAGGAAGAACAAAGTAGAATATCACCAGACAGCTATAGCGGGAGGATAGAGAGAATAGAGGGGGGCTGCAGTGTTCTTCTTTTTCCCATTGAGCTACACTGGAGACTATCTTGGAGGATAAAGACGTCTGGCATTTCTCCATGTTATTGATTGGCTCGTACTAAGAGAACAAAGCGATCATCTTGGACAAGATAGAACAGCGGAGAGTTTTCCTGAGACATTCGAGTTTAACATGTTTTCTTATTTTTCTCCTTATTTCCCCTTATTCTTTAACCCTTTGAGACTGGGATCTTAGTGCTAGCTGACTGCGTGACCTGAGGCAGATTTGTGATTCGCTAGTGAACCCTATTTATCCTAGCATTGGCCCGGCCGATACCTATCATTAGCTACTGTTGGCCTGTGAACAGAGACGGTGGAGCTGGGTGGGGGAGAAGGAGGCCTTGATATTGTCAGGTTGGGACCGAGAGGAACTCTTTTAAACCCCAAGCAAGCATACGTAAACCTGTTTTACTAAACACTATGCGGCTAGTAGCCCATGAAGGCATCTAGATTGAAAAACTAGCATACATTTGCAAACATTCCCTATATTTTGCATGCAATTTTGGTATAGTAATTCATAAGTATTTAAATATGTGTAAATCAAAATGTGTTTAATCTCAGAGGTCTATTTCTAAAATGACCATTTTCACTGGTGTCAGTACATTTCTCGAGAAGAATTAGAATGTCAACAGCTCCTGCTGTTCTGCTGTGGGATGGTGAAGAATGTTGCAAGGCCCCGAGTCCAAGACCTGAACCTGGGTCTGGTTCTTGTCCACTTCCATTCGTTTGGGGTTCGAGCCACCCTGCCATTTCCTCACTACAGACCATTGTTTACCTTATGGCCTTAAAGGACTCTGCTTATTCTCCCCTGCCTGCAGTCACATATACACGTCTTTCGTCATGTCATAGTTATACTGGTTAAGGGGTATGTTTCCATGGAGACATCAATTCAGACTTTTTTGTTCAAGTATTACAGTGGATATTCAAATTCAGTCACTTTATTGGGTTCGATATTTCTGTTTTCTGATTTAAACATTTAATCCTTTACATTTTTTATTATATATTTTTTTCACATGGTGAAATGTACTATCTACATCCAACTTAGTGTCCGTCTTGGTAAAGCTACATTTACGGTCAAACCGTAAAAGCAAACGGCAAGTTTCTGTCCAGTTACCGTTTGTCAGAACGGCATTCAGTACACAGAGCCTCTAAATGTTTTGACATGTAATTAGGGATCGCCTGATGGACGAGCCAGTGACATACAGGGACCATCCTGCTGCTGTTACAATGAGTTACCTCACAGAGGGGACGATGGACGCAAGTCATATGGACCAATGACATGAATCCCACCAAGGGCCCCAATGTCCTAATGTCACACACGTCCCAACCACTTTACCTCAGAAATCTCACTCTCTTTCCCACCCTCTCTCTCTCTCTCTCTCTCTCTCTCTCTCTCTCTCTCTCTCTCTCTCCAGCCCAATGTGCTCGTCCGCTTAGACACTGCAGGGCTGCAGGTCCTGACAGTCTGCTTCATCTTGTGTGAGGATGGACGTTTGAGGAGGCCTCCAGGCACCTTTCCGTGTCACCAACGCTTACCCTCAACATCACCGCGACCGGGCTCAGCGTACCCAGATCATTGACCCATAACCCCCCCCCCCCCTCCACCACCACCAAATACACACACAGACACACACACCCTATCCACCTGCCAGTCTGCCCCAGCTATTAGATGACATATTTCTATGTATGACATGTAGACTGGGTTGCATGTAAAGCTTCACCTATCTCCTATCTCCTATTCCCTCACCTTAACCCTATCTGTGAGACACAGGCATTCCAGGGGTTCCCAATGACCGTAGCTGTGTTGTGTCAGCCCGTGCTCTGATAACTGTCACAGGGTGAATCCTGTCTCTGTATTAATTGCGATGACAACCATGTTGGAAATGAACAGCTTCTTTGTCCTCTTTGGTGTCTCTGACGGCCTTCTGAGACAGTATCTCAGACCAATAACGTCTAATATATAACTGATCCCATGTCTGAGACCATAGTGGTGGAGGGCTTCCCACATATGTGTGACTATGATCCCTTTATATAGGAGGCAGGTTCGATGAGATGATGGGTGACTTTAATGGCATCTTTTGTTCATCACTCCAGTCTTTATGAAGATGATCTGACAGGGAGTGTCATGGTAATCATGCTAAATAATGCTAATCATGAACAACGATAATAATGAGTATTCAGTATTAGGCAAATGTCATATAGGGGTCAAATGTCATAGGGTCAATTGAGTAACAGGAACAGGGGATCAAATACTAAACTTTTGACTACTGTAATACTGTACACATATAAGTCAATTTGTCTAAATACTTATGACACCTTCAAATGGGGGGGGGCTAGATACATAATGCTAATACATAATGCATAATGCTAATACATAAAGATTTAGCTTGCATGGGGCGGCAGGGTAGCCTAGTGGTTAGAGCATTGGACTAGTAACCGAAAGGTCGCAAGTTCAAATCCCCGAGCTGACAAGGTACAAAATCTGTCGTTCTGCCCCTGAACAGGCAGTTAACCCACTGGCTGTCATTGAAAATAAGAAATAGAGGGATCCCTGTTACCATGTCTCCTTTCAACATACAGTGTCTGTAACATAATTAAACGTTCTCCAGAATCCCCTCATCCCACTGAAAAATCTGACTGGTTGATGTTAATCTAATGCTCCAAGTCTGGGTGGGTTTCATGTTTCTCCCATCTCAGCTACCTTACTCTCTCCAAGCATCTTTTTAAGCCCTGAAGAAGGTTTCCCCACCTCTCTTTATTGTCAGCTGGGTAGTCTACCCTGTTGTCGGCTAAGTTTGGCACAAATGGGCAGCAGTAGATTCTTCTGTCAGACCGAGGATTCGGTGCGTGTCCATGCCTGCTTGCCTCGTCCGATTAAACGACATCTCATAAGCTCACTTGACAAACCGCCTTGAAAGGAAAAAGACTATCAGAAGAGAGGAAAATCTTGATTTTTATTCAAAGAGAGAGTCTCAACTCATTTTCCATCCTAATAAAGAGCTTTTAAATGAAATGGCAGTAGGAGGAGAGATTGGTGGTGGGAAAGAGTACGCACTAAAACAGAAATATTGAGCCTGGCTGTGTTGAGCCAGTTCTTTAATGCGTGTTAACGGGTCTCCGGAGTAAAGGGATCAGAGCCTTGGCCAGAGAGCTACTATAAAACGCCCCATGCTTCTGACTCCCAGGTTACAACACTGCTCCTCTCATTCAGAAGTCTGGATGTGAGACAAATGTTCCAATGTGTGTCAGGATGAGTCTAGAGGCTCAGCCTTCATCCAGACCACATTGGTGGTATCAGAGAAGTGAGAAGGAAGAAGATGAAGATAATCATACCTGTAAGCACGGTCTTAAGTCACAGCTCCCTCTACTTCCATTTTATGGAGGTGAACAATTTTAAGGCAGTTATGGGGACCCTTAGTGACCCCTTTAAGGTCACCCACTCCACTCGTCCCCTGCTGAGAGTTCGGTGCTACAGCTGTGAGCTCGCCATCATCAAAGGCCGCTAATCGCTAAAGGCCAATTACCAGCCTCAAATGGCTCTTTGACACCACTCTCTCGCTCGACGCGTGTTACACTTCCTGTACAGTGTGAGAGAAAAATATAAAAGAAAACGGATACATATTAAAGAAAGTAAAGAAGGAAAAAAATATGAAAAAAAATCTGATGATTAGTTGCCCTAGATTTTTTTTACAATTATCTCCTGTTTTGGGCATTAAATAAAATAAGCATAGTGGTACATTATAATCAAGTGTCCCCATTCGGGATGGAAAGTTCCTCATGTAGGGCAATTGAACAAAGTGTGGCGGCTGAATTAAAATCAGGTCGTTCCTGGGGGCCAGTTGATAATGAACTAAGACGAGGAGGAGAGGAGGAGAGGAGGAGAGCAAAAGGAGGGAGATGAAGACTAAAGGGGTGGGTTAACCTCTGTTGTTTTATGCTACGGTATGCAACCTGGACTCAGGGGTAGACGTAACATAGTAAAAGTACATTGGACACACTCCAATTAGGATGATATGTTATGTTTTGTATGGTATGTATTAATTTGTGGATGTCCATGATCCATTTCGTATGATATGTTACAAATTGCATTTCGAACACTTTGTTACAAATTGTAATTTGTACTCATGTAAAAAAAATTGCAAACGGATGATATGTTACGAATATGCAGAAGGTATGATACTGTATGTTACGATTTCTAATTTGTTGTGGCTAATGTTAGCTAGGTGGCTAGGTAGCTTATGCTACTGTTAGCTAGGTGGCTAATATTAGCTAGGCTAGAGGTTAGGGTTAAGGTTAGGCTTAAGGTTAAAGAGTTAGGGTTAGGATTAGGGTTATATGAAGTATTCGCTAACATGCTAAGTAGTTGCAAAGTAGCTAAAAAGTGGTAAGTATTTGCAAAGTTACTAATTAGCTAAAATACTAAAGTTGTGATGAGATTCTAACATGCAACCTTTGGGTTGCTAGACGCTCTTGTTAGACTCAAACCGATCCACCCCGACAAACCACCCTACCTTTGACTTAAGTAACCTTCTGTTTTATGTAACCATACAAAACGTAACATATCATACTAATTAGAGTGTCCCGGATTTTACTATGTTACGTCTAGTCTATGAGACCAGGCTGTAACATGAGCGTCAATTTCGTCTCAGATACCTTGGCTATGGTAACCTTTTTGGTAAATAACCTTCTTGGTAAATAACCTTCTTGGTAAGTAACCTTCTTGATAATTAACCTTCTTGGTAAGTATTCTTCTTGGTAAGTATTCTTCTTGGTAAGTATTCTTCTTGGTAAGTAACCTTCTTGGTAAGTAACCTTCTTGGTAAGTAACCTTCTTGATAATTAACCTTCTTGGTAAGTATTCTTCTTGGTAAGTAACTTTCTTGGTAAGTATTCTTCTTGGTAAGTAACCTTCTTGGTAAGTAACCTACGTCAATTTCGTCTCAGATACCTTGGCTATGGTAACCTTTTTGGTAAATAACCTTCTTGGTAAATAACCTTCTTGGTAAGTAACCTTCTTGATAATTAACCTTCTTGGTAAGTATTCTTCTTGGTAAGTATTCTTCTTGGTAAGTATTCTTCTTGGTAAGTAACCTTCTTGGTAAGTAACCTTCTTGATAATTAACCTTCTTGGTAAGTATTCTTCTTGGTAAGTAACTTTCTTGGTAAGTATTCTTCTTGGTAAGTAACCTTCTTGGTAAGTAACCTTCTTGGTAAGTATTCTTCTTGGTAAGTAACCTTCTTGGTAAGTACAGTGCCTTGCGAAAGTATTCGGCCCCCTTGAACTTTGCGACCTTTTGCCACATTTCAGGCTTCAAACATAAAGATATAAAACTGTATTTTTTTGTGAACAATCAACAACAAGTGGGACACAATCATGAAGTGGAACGACATTTATTGGATATTTCAAACTTTTTTAACAAATCAAAAACTGAAAAATTGGGCGTGCAAAATTATTCAGCCCCCTTAAGTTAATACTTTGTAGCGCCACCTTTTGCTGCGATTACAGCTGTAAGTCGCTTGGGGTATGTCTCTATCAGTTTTGCACATCGAGAGACTGACATTTTTTTCCCATTCCTCCTTGCAAAACAGCTCGAGCTCAGTGAGGTTGGATGGAGAGCATTTGTGAACAGCAGTTTTCAGTTCTTTCCACAGATTCTCGATTGGATTCAGGTCTGGACTTTGACTTGGCCATTCTAACACCTGGATATGTTTATTTTTTAACCATTCCATTGTAGATTTTGCTTTATGTTTTGGATCATTGTCTTGTTGGAAGACAAATCTCCGTCCCAGTCTCAGGTCTTTTGCAGACTCCATCAGGTTTTCTTCCAGAATGGTCCTGTATTTGGCTCCATCCATCTTCCCATCAATTTTAACCATCATCCCTGTCCCTGCTGAAGAAAAGCAGGCCCAAACCATGATGCTGCCACCACCATGTTTGACAGTGGGGATGGTGTGTTCAGGGTAATGAGCTGTGTTGCTTTTACGCCAAACATAACGTTTTGCATTGTTGCCAAAAAGTTCAATTTTGGTTTCATCTGACCAGAGCACCTTCTTCCACATGTTTGGTGTGTCTCCCAGGTGGCTTGTGGCAAACTTTAAACAACACTTTTTATGGATATCTTTAAGAAATGGCTTTCTTCTTGCCACTCTTCCATAAAGGCCAGATATGTGCAATATACGACTGATTGTTGTCCTATGGACAGAGTCTCCCACCTCAGCTGTAGATCTCTGCAGTTCATCCAGAGTGATCATGGGCCTCTTGGCTGCATCTCTGATCAGTCTTCTCCTTGTATGAGCTGAAAGTTTAGAGGGACGGCCAGGTCTTGGTAGATTTGCAGTGGTCTGATAATCCTTCCATTTCAATATTATCGCTTGCACAGTGCTCCTTGGGATGTTTAAAGCTTGGGAAATCTTTTTGTATCCAAATCCGGCTTTAAACTTCTTCACAACAGTATCTCGGACCTGCCTGGTGTGTTCCTTGTTCTTCATGATGCTCTCTGCGCTTTTAACGGACCTCTGAGACTATCACAGTGCAGGTGCATTTATACGGAGACTTGATTACACACAGGTGGATTGTATTTATCATCATTAGTCATTTAGGTCAACATTGGATCATTCAGAGATCCTCACTGAACTTCTGGAGAGAGTTTGCTGCACTGAAAGTAAAGGGACTGAATAATTTTGCACGCCCAATTTTTCCGTTTTTGATTTGTTAAAAAAGTTTGAAATATCCAATAAATGTCGTTCCACTTCATGATTGTGTCCCACTTGCTGTTGATTCTTCACAAAAAAATACAGTTTTATATCTTTAAGTTTGAAGCCTGAAATGTGGTAAAAGGTCGCAAAGTTCAAGGGGGCCGAATACTTTCGCAAGGCACTGTAACCTTCTTGGTAAGTAACCTTCTTGGTAAGTATTCTTCTTGGTCAGTATTCTTCTTGGTAAGTATTCTTCTTGGTAAGTAACCTTCTTGGTAAGTAACCTTCTTGGTAAGTAACCTTCTTGGTAAGTATTCTTCTTGGTCAGTATTCTTCTTGGTCAGTATTCTTCTTGGTCAGTATTCTTCTTGGTAAGTAACCTTCTTGGTAAGTATTCTTCTTGGTCAGTATTCTTCTTGGTCAGTATTCTTCTTGGTCAGTATTCTTCTTGGTAAGTAACCTTCTTGATAATTAACCTTCTTGGTAAGTAGCCTTCTTGGTAAGTATTCTTCTTGGTAAGTAACCTTCTTGGTAAGTAACCTTCTTGATAATTAACCTTCTTGGTAAGTATTCTTCTTGGTAAGTAACCTTCTTGGTAAGTATTCATCTTGGTAAGTAGCCTTCTTGGTAAGTATTCTTCTTGGTAAGTAACCTTCTTGGTAAGTATTATTCTTGGTAAGTAACTTTCTTGGTAAGTAGCCTTCTTGGTAAGTAACCTTCTTGATAATTAACCTTCTTGGTAAGTAACCTTCTTGGTAAGTAGCCTTCTTGGTAAGTATTCTTCTTGGTAAGTAACCTTCTTGGTAAGTAACCTTCTTGGTAAGTAACCTTCTTGATAATTAACCTTCTTGGTAAGTATTCTTCTTGGTAAGTAGCCTTCTTGGTAAGTATTCTTCTTGGTAAGTAACCTTCTTGGTAAGTATTCTTCTTGGTCAGTATTCTTCTTGGTCAGTATTCTTCTTGGTAAGTATTCTTCTTGGTCAGTATTCTTCTTGGTCAGTATTCTTCTTGGTAAGTAACCTTCTTGATAAGTAACCTTTTTGGTAAGTAACCTTCTTGGTAAGTATTATTCTTGGTAAATAACCTTCTTGGTAAGAAACCAAGAAATGCAGAAAATGGGTGAGTAATAGATTGATAATGATCCTTATCTTTGGTGTAACAGGATGATGTTTATCTATTCGTAGGAGGCCTGTTTGGGCATATATTTTGTTATTTTCAACCACTTTAAACCAGCAGGCCAACAAATATTATCACAAAATACCTAATATTAACATACAAAATGCAATATATTTTTACGATTCAGCAGGCTAACATCTACATCTCAACCACCATAAGATTGATCATGAATTTGACCAAATCTCCCTCATCTCAATCCCTTGTGCAAACATACACTACATAACTACCTGCATACAGTACTCTCTCCTCTCTCCCTTCCCTGTCCCGGGCCTAATTTAGCTGTAGTAGGCTCTCCCGTTGCCTGGGAGAATTCCACTTTATGCAAGCCAGGTAAAATAAGGAGCACGGGCAGCGCTCTCCATCCAGGGCCCTCTCCATCATGGAGGACGGGGCAAAGTCACGGGTGACACCCCTGATCAGGTGTTCATGGGTAATGGGCGTCCTAAAATAATCACTGCTTTGAATAATTCCCCCTCGCTCTCTCCTCGGTGGCGGAGATTCTTGCTGCTGCGACTCGTTTCAGCGCGGGCAGACCATAAATTCTTGCCGTAAATGTAAATCAGTGGTCCGGGAGCCGAGAGGAGCGTCGGCCTGGTTGACAGATGGGGCATGTTGCAGAGGGTCCTGGGAGATCTCTCCTCCTCACCTTTGCCTTCAGTCGGAATGGATGGAACGGGGGAAACGGAGGAGAGGAGGGTTGGCTAGCTAGCGAAACCCTGGTAGCCAGACATAGTGATTGGGGGGCATTTTAACTAGACTGACACTCAGGGTCTCAGAGCAGTGGAAGTGGAGGACCTTGTGGTGTGATTGCAGTAACGTTGTGAGATTGT
>NC_092159.1:16882560-16910060 GCF_045791955.1 Oncorhynchus clarkii lewisi
TATCATTTGTTTTTCAACAGGACAATGGCCCAAAACACACCTCCAGGCTGGGTAAGGTCTATTTGACCAAGAAGGAGAGTGATGGAGTGCTGCATAAGATGACCTGGCCATCACAATCACCTGACCTCAACCCAATTGAGATGGTTTGGGATGAGTTGGACCGCAGAGTGACGGAAAATCAGCCAGTGCTCACCACATGTGGGAACTCCTTCAAGACTGTTGGAAAAGCATTCCGCATGAAGCTGGTTGAGAGAATGAGAGTGCAAAACGAAAGGCAAAGGGCAAAGGGTGGCTACTTTGAAGAATCTAAAATATATTTTGAAGTGTTTAACACTTTTTGGTTACTACATGATTCCATGTGTGTTATTTCATAGTTTTGAAGTCTTCACTATTATTCTACAATGTGAAAAAAAAGAAAATCCCATGAGAGAGTAGGTGTGTCCAAATCTCGAGAGCTCAAGGATAATCAGTAGACATGTTTATTCATGACAGAAATAGCCCTGGCCAATTTGCCACCTTCATACATCAGCACAATATACACCTTTTTTATCTTCACTATTTGAGAATAAGTCTCCTCTCACTCCTCTACACCAGGCCTGCCGCTGCCCCTAGCTGCACTGACACCTCTCTCCCTACGGCTGCTTGCCTCTCTCACACCCTATGAGAGCAGACATGGACATATTCAGTGAGCCAGACAGAGACACATTGAACTAGGGCGACATTTAACTAGGACTACATGATTGTTTTAAGACTTGAATATGTTTAACTAGCTTGTTTTGTCGAGCCAGGTTACTAATAGGTCCATTGTTATTGTAGCTTTCTTTAAACGGTGAGTTATAACCCCCTAGAGATGCACCGGGTGCGTCACTCTAAGTTACAAAAATCCCCATCAGAATCCGTCAGTCTAAGCTAGAGATGTGTTTTTGTTTTGCATTGGATGCGTCTCAATCCACCGCGTTCGCCAGCGTCGCACTTCCTCATCTGTGGTGAAAGGTGGCGGAGACGCTAAAGAGTTCAAGTTCAACAATTGCGACGCTGGCGGCTGTGCTTTTTCAGCGGTGCACACATTGCACAGTGCACCATTATATGCGATTATGCACAGCATTGAGAGATCCTGCCTGTTTAGCTTGTTTTGGTTCATGCAATGCAATGCATGGTCATTGGTCACTAAGACAAACTTTAATTTTTTTTACAACGAGAAATCCTTCGGAACTTTGTGTTTGATACGTGCTTGTTGCTCGCTGGAGTCAAGCTATGAAAAGAGGTAGAAGTTGTGTTTGATACGTGCTTGTTGCTCGCTGAAGTCAAGCTATGAAAAGAGGTAGAAGTTGTGTTTGATACGTGCTTGTTGCTCGCTGAAGTCAAGCTATGAAAAGAGGTAGAAGTTGTGTTTGCGAAAGCTTTTCTTTCAGTGAGGGGAGGGAGATGGCCACCACACCAGAGGGGAGCATTTCCATTCCAGAGATAGATGTGTATCTGAAATGGAATGAAGCCGGCCTGACTGAGAGGCAAGTGCCGGCTTGGCTGAGGCTGCTGAGAACCACACAGACATGAGTGAGGGATGGGGAGGGAGGGGGGAGAACAGACAGGCTGCTCGAAAGAGTGAAGGAGGCGCAGTGCGTCCTTTCTTGAATTTAGAGAAATTATTGAGGGTGACGAATCGACCTGTTCTGAATATTGAGCGGGGGGGGGGGGGGGGGGCATTTCCCCCGTGCCAATATTACCTACAGTATGCATTACACCTAGAAAATGTGGATGTCATTTGAACAGCTTTTTTCTAATTCTGCCTGCTGGGGTGCTAAGGAAACCTTACCCAGCTCATTCTATACGCAGGGATGGGCTTAAGGATACAGTATGTAGTTCAGCTAAAATCCTCTGCCTAGGGTCATCTGTCGCCTAGATATGTACACACTGTGTCCTCTTCTCAGCAGTAGCTGTCTGATCAGCCAAACACACACACACACACGCATGCACGCACACACACACACACACACACACACACACACACACACACACAGTCTCCAGGCCTGGTCAGGCCAGAGCAGCAGCAGTGAGGTCAGCAGCAGGGCAGCCTGTACCACCACACATCTCTGTTATTCATCCATGTCATTCAGATCACGAGGGAGGGAGGGGCCTGCACAGCTCCTCTCAACCCCGACACCGCAGCCCTCTGCTCCGCCTCAGTCCATGCCCAGAACCCCTAGGCCCCCAGACCTCCAGGGCCCCAGGCCTCCAGGCCCTGCTCCCTGTGGTCTCTGGTTGGCCCCAACAGTTTTAAAAGGAATACATGGTAGAGGACAGACAGCCAGACAGAGCCACGGCACAGAGGCACGGCAGCATGGACCTCATCAAACATGGGCAGGGAATGGAGGGATTGAGAGGGAGGGGAGAGTAACACAGGAAGGGAAAGGTTAACGGGAGAGCGTATTCCCTGTGGGTTATGACTAGGCTGTGTGTTGTAGAGAAGTGTATGAGTGTCAGTCTATTTTGGTATATGTGTTTGACCATACAGCAGTGGCGTGTACTCATGGATGCCAAGGGAAGCCAGGCTTATGCTGCCTGATCAAGAAGAGTATGACATTGTTGCCGTCCGTAGCATTGAATGCAAGGGAAGCCAGCGAGCATTTGGCCTCTCTTGATATTTTTTTCAATAAAATAATAGCCAATCAGCATTGAGCTAAACTGAGTGAGCTCAGCTGTGAATGGTCCTGGCGTACAAAAACAAAAGTGTCAAGGGAAGCCAATTTGGATTTGGCTTCACACCAATCACATCATGTTAGAAGCCAAACATCATTGACAGAAAACTTTCATTGTTGCACATCGTTGTGTCGTTGTCCTCCGGTGGCTCATTGGCTAGCTAAAATCAGCCCTTTCCTAAATTAGTCATGGATAGAGATAGGGATTTGGACTTGTGGTTTTACTTAATTCTCCTTACTGGCCAATGATTATAACAATGATTCTGATCCAACCACCCATTCATACATTGTGCCCCTGGCCTGAGAGGATGGAAGTTCAACTTGTAGCTAGATGTAGTAACGTTAGGCTATTGTTAATTAGCTAGCCTGGCTTATCGTTAACCATGAAAGAAAGTTAGGCTAGCGAGCAAGCATTTTAGCTATAGTAGGTATCCTAGAACTACAAAAACTGTATGATCATTTAGGCAACATGAAAGAGTAGGGTGAGTCAACATGTTTTTTTCTACTTGCGCACACACACACATACACACACACACACACACACACACACACACACACACACACACACACAAACACACACACACACACACACACACACACACTGGCGGTAACTCTTCGTGGTTCTAAATCAACAGTTGTTCTAAATAAATGTGGGAAACATTAACTTTCTTAAGCAGTAAGTCTGTAGCTGTTTGTTACATGCAGTAGGTCATGTAGCTGTTTGTTATATGCAGTAGGTAATGTAGCTGTTTGTTACATGCAGTATGCTTTGTGGACTTCGCCGGACAGATGTCGCTCTCTGTTTTTTTGAATGAAACAAACGTGTGGTTGAGTTTATTTTACAATTCTTTCTTCTTATTGTCTTGTCCTTTAGGACTATATCCTGTGTCAAGTCATATGAACTAACAGGTTATAGAGCAAACAACACAATTATCACAGGTTGTAATATGGTATTTTTTCCCTGGCTTGAGTTCCCCGGTGATGTTACCCACACACGGCTACTGCCACGAAGACACATGGTAATTATCCTGCTACAGTATGCAGTGCAATACATTTAGCTTGAGATAAAGCTCTGAAATGTAACAAAATGTGTCATGACATACTGAACATTACATTTCATAAGATTACATTTCATTACATTACAGTACATATCCTTACATTTCATTACAATACATGACATTACATGTCATTACATATCAATACATATCCTTACATTTCATTACATTGCAATACATATCAATACATATAAATACATTACATCACAATACATATCCTTACATTTCATTACATTACAATACATATCCTTACATTTCATTACATTACAATGCATATCAATACATTTTATTACATCACAATGCATATCAATACATTTTATTACATCACAATACATATCAATACATTTTATTACATTATAATACATATCAATCCATTACATTATAATACATTACATTACATTTGTATAAACATGTAGTAACAGAGTAGATGTTGTGATAGCATGTTAATATATCAGCAACCAGGTTTCTACTTCGTCCTGCTGATATGGAGAGCTTGGAACTATAAGGTTCTCTCCTCCAATGAGATGACTCTGAGATAGTGTCAGCACTCCAGGGAGAGGCCGAGAAAAAAACTGGTTTCTCCTCTGGTATGTGTCACCAGGCTGATTGTTCTAATTGATGTACACACACACACACACACACACACACACACACACACACACACACACACACACACACACACACACACACACACTGCAAGATCTTCCAGCCGATCCTCAGGAGTGAGAAGATGAGCCCACCATTAGGGGCGTCTCACATGCAATTCAGATGAGCCCCACTAATCCAGCATGAAATTCAATTTAAACTTGGACTGCGCCTCCTACCCCTGCTTTGATACACAGCCAGCTACGACAAGAGGAAGGATAGTGGTGGCTAGAGTGAGAGTGTCTGTGTGTGTTAGGGTTTGCAAACACGCAAACACACACACACTCTCTGAAACATACGTTCTCATCAACAGACATGTACTCAAAAGGTTTGAATTCTGTTCAGTAACAGCAGCAGCCCAAAATGTCTACAAATCATTAGACTTAATATTTATTTTTCTTCCAATAGATTTGAAAATGGAGCCACGCCATCAAATCCCTGAGATTACCTTCAGTGGAATAGAATGGCAATGGGTCATCCCCTTAACAATAAAAAATGGCTCCCTGCACATTGAATCTACACTTTCATGGTTGCCAAGGCATTACTTTGCAAGATAAAATTGCTGCATTAAAAAAAAGCGGGCGAAAGGGTGAAAAATGACCTGTCAGTCACTGGGCCTCTCCTTACAATACTGCTCCGTGAGGCCCCCTCCTCTCCCTCCGCTCTCCCTCACTCCTTGTGTTCAGGCAGAGCACTGGGCCCCTTCTCTCCCAGACAGCTAGGGTCAAAGGTCAGTATGGACCTCTGGACATATCCTATGATAGTACCTCGGGCTATGTCATGTGAGGGGGTGTGATTCCTCAAGCCCTGTGAGAGAAAGGGGCAGAGAGATAGACGAGAGAGAGAGAGAGAGAGAGAGAGAGAGAGAGAGAGAGAGAGAGAGAGAGAGAGAGAGAGAGAGAGAGAGAGAAAGATATGGCAGAAAGAGAGAGAGAGCCAGAGAGTGAGAAAGTTCAGAGAGAGGGATAAAAAGAGAGAGAGAGCGAGAGCGAGAGAGAGAGAAAGAGAGCCAGAGTGAGAAAGCTCAGAGAGAGGGAGAAAGAAGGGATAGTTTGTTTGGTGAGCAGAGGACTGCGAGGCACAGATCATGAGATCAGCTAGCAGGTCATCTGCTTTGAAATCCATTTACACGATTCATGCCCTGGGTTGTCAAGACCCCCTCCCACCGCCCCGTCCATCTATTTCTCGGTCCCTCTTCTCCTCCTCGCCTAATGTCCCCCTCTACCCTCCAATCCCTCCCCAACACCACCCCTCGCCTGCTTTTCATAATTAAAGGGGGCATTTGGACAGAGAGGCTAAAAGAACAGAAAATAGATGCCGTATTTGGAGGTAAGGAGAGTTTTTGAGGGCTAACCGCTAACGCTAACCATTGTGTAAGTCAGTGACCTCATAGTGACCTGGTTTCAGATAACCTATACGGACTCTGAGCTATGGATAATGTTTCGTGTCAGGTATTAAATATAGAATGATTTCATTCACTCAGCTTCCACTTTGAAAACATTCTGTGGGTTTGACCTGGTAAATATTGCATAGACAATTTCAGGGCTCAAAATAGACCAAGTATCAGGGTCACATAAGAAATGGCACATGGTATTATTCCTCTATGCATCCCCTCTGACACAATACACCCCATTGCATAGCTTGCCCTGAAGGTGACGTTGAACAATGGTTCACACACACACACACATAAAGAGGATAGCTATCAACTGTCAAGACAGAGTCACCTCGTTTGTTCCCTTCTCCCAGTCACATGATCCACATGCGGTGGGATGGGGCTGGCTGGGATGTTATCCTAGTCTCATTTGCATAGGACAATCACCCCTCGGACGCAGGGCACAAATGTTGTCTAGACGCCATGCATCAGACGGTACAGACACTTGACTATAAATCAATTGTTACTGGTCGCTCTGGCCCCCCTCCTCGGATTGGTATTCATATGCATTATTATAGTGGGGTTAACAGTGGGGGGGATAAAGTATGTGGATCTGTGTTAATAGATCACACGCATGCAAATCTCTCTGTTGGAATGATGGCGATGATGACAGGCGACTGTGAAGAGTTATTTTCATATGTATATTCACCCTTAGTTTAAGTTGATGCCATTATTCTGGGCTGCATAGAATATAGAACCCTATGGGGTCAGTGAGGTTATTGCTTTGACATGGAATCTGTATTAATATAATGTAAATGAGTGTTGACAGTGTGTGTGTGTGTGTGTGTGTGTGTGTGTGTGTGTGTGTGTGTGTGTGTGTGTATGTGTGTGTGTGTGTGTGTGTGTGTGTGTGTGTGTGTGTGTGTGTGTGTGTGTCACGCCCTGGTCTTAGTATTTTGTGTTTTCTTTATTAATTTGGTCAGGCCAGGGTGTGACATGGGTTTTATATTTTTGTATGTGGTGTGTTTTGTCTTGGGGTTTTTGTTAGGTATCGGGTTTGTATTATATTAGGGGTATCTAGAATAGACTATGGCTGTCTGGAGTGGTTCTCAATCAGAGGCAGGTGTTTATCGTTGTCTCTAATTGGGAACCATATTTAGGCAGCCATATTCTTTGAGTGTTTCGTGGGTGATTGTTCCTGTCTTTGTGTTTATTGTCACCAGATAGGCTGTTTAGGTTTTCTCACGTTTGTTGTTTTGTTAGTTTATTCATGTATAGTTTTCTTCATTAAAAAACATTTTGGTCCGACTCTACTTCACCTAAAGAAAACCGTTACATTGTGTGTGTGTGTGTGTGTGTGTGTGTGTGTGTGTGTGTGTGTGTGTGTGAGAGAGACGTCCCTTGGTTTGATGTGTATGTTGATCGTACTCTAATGAACAACTAGCTCTCACAGTCTCACATCAAAACGTCACATTTCGAAGTTGTAGCATAACTCAAATGTGTAAGTGGAAAGGTTAAGTTTAGACATTACCTCTGGATTTTTAAGGTTAGGGATAACATTTGGGATAGGGTTACAACAAAAATATTTAAAACTTTCTATCACTGGATTCAAATTTGCAACCTTTGGAATCAGAGGCAGATGCTTAAGCCCATCCGTCATCCCCAACGTCTTTGCAAAACCGAAACCTAATTGTGCTCAATGGTGCCCCTAGTGGCTGGTTTCCACGTCGTCTCCCGATGTCCTCAAACATGGATGGGCGTCGAATACTGACTTGTATCACAGGTGACCTGGCTGTTAATAAATGCTACTCCAGGACTGTCTGTTGTTTCTGTTGACTCTGGTCCTGCTGATCACATCTCTCCTGTCTTGTGAATCTGGTCCTGCTGATCACATCTCTCCTGTCTTGTGACTCCGGTCCTGCTGATCACATCTCTCATTTCTTGTGACTCTGGTCCTGCTGATCACATATCTCCTGTCTTGTGACTCTAGTCCTGCTGATCACATCTCTCCTGTCTTGTGACTCTGGTCCTGCTGATCACATCTCTCCTGTCTTGTGACTCTGGTCCTGCTGATCACATCTCTCCTGTCTTGTGACTCTGGTCCTGCTGATCACATCTCTCCTGTCTTGTGACTCTGGTCCTGCTGATCACATCTCTCCTGTCTTGTGACTCTAGTCCTGCTGATCACATCTCTCCTGTCTTGTGACTCTGGTCCTGTTGATCACATCTCTCCTGTCTTGTGACTCTAGTCCTGCTGATCACATCTCTCCTGTCTTGTGACTCTGGTCCTGTTGATCACATCTCTCCTGTCTTGTGACTCTGGTCCTGCTGATCACATCTCTCCTTTCTTGTGACTCTAGTCCTGCTGATCACATCTCTCCTGTCTTGTGACTCTGGACCTGCTGATCACATCTCTCCTGTCTTGTCACTCTGGTCCTGCTGATCACATCTCTCCTGTCTTGTGACTCTGGTCCTGCTGATCACATCTCTCCTGTCTTGTGACTCTGGTCCTGCTGATCACATCTCTCCTGTCTTGTGACTTTGGTCCTTCTGATCACATCTCTCCTGTCTTGTGACTCTGGTCCTGCTGATCACATCTCTCCTGTCTTGTGACTCTGGTCCTGCTGATCACATCTCTCCTGTCTTGCGACTCTGGTCCTGCTGATCACATCTCTCCTGTCTTGTGGACACCTGAGTCACAGTATGTGTGTGAGGGAGTAACCATGTGTGTATAATGCATGTCCATGTCAGTGTGTAATGCCAATGTGTGTGTGTGTGTGCATTTGTGTGTGTGTGTGTGTGTGTATGTTTGTGCATTCTAGTGTGTATATGTGCACATGTCCCTGCATGTGTGCATCCTATTCCTGTCCTGGTCACTGCCCCACAGCCTGTGATGTGATCTCTGAAAAGGCTAACATCTGTCTGCTGTCACCACGACGATGCTGATGACAGGTTAGGGAGGACGAGAAACGAGTGCAGCAGCACTGAGGCAAAGAAGGAGTTTGGAGAAATGGAGAGCGAGAGAGAGGGAGTGAAATGGAGAGCGAGTGATAAGGAGAAAGTGAGAGAGAGAGGGAGAGAAATGTTGAGAGGGAGAGAAGGCGAAATGAAGAAAGAAAGAGGAGGAGAGCTGGAGAGGAAGAGAGAAGAAACGAGGGACCATAGAATGAGGGCTGACCAAGCAGACCAGCAAACAAGTCACTTCACGTCTTTCCAAAAACCCCTTGTTCCTTGTTTTTCTTCTTCTCCCAATAGCCAGAGGGTAAAGGACCATGGGAGATTTCACTAGCACTGCTGTCACTGTTACTGTAGCGATGATAGCATAACCTCTGTCACAGTGAGAATAAGACCTTAAAATAAGAGATAGCTGTTATGTAGACTAGAGTTTTGCTGCTAGCTACAGCACAGTGCAATCAACACCTCCCTCTCTCTCTCTCTTTCTCCCCATCATTAACACTCAGCATGGCTGTTTCCATATCCGTCAACACCTTGCAATATGGCTAATGTGGTCCACCAAACAGTGTTAGTATACTTGAGGGGTGTAGTACATACAGTGGCTTGCAAAAGTATTCACCCCCTTGGCATTTTTCCTATTTTGTTGCCTTACAACCTGGAATTAAAATAGATTTTTGGGGGGTTTGTATCATTTGATTTACACAACATGCCTGCCACTTTGAAGACAAGAAATAAGACCAAAAAAAAAACAGAAAACTTGAGCGTGCATAACTATTCACCCCCCAAAGTCAATGCTTTGTAGAGCCACCTGTTGCAGCAATTACAGCTGCAAGTCTCTTGGGGTATGTCTCTATAAGCTTGGCACATCTAGCCACTGGGATTTTTGCCCATTTTTCAAGGCAAAACTGCTCCAGCTCCTTCAAGCTGGATTGGTTCCGCTGGTGTACAGCAATCTTTAAGTCATACCACAGATTCTCAATTGGATTGAGGTCTGGGCTTTGACTAGGCCATTCCAATACATTTACATGTTTCCCCTTAAACCACTCGAGTGTTGCTTCAGCAGTATGCTTAGGGTCATTGTCCTGCTGGAATGTGAACCTCCGTCCCAGTCTGAAATCCCTGGAAGACTGAAACAGGTCTCCCTCAAAAATGTCCCCACATTTAGTGTCATCCATCATTCATTCAATTCTGACCAGTTTCCCAGTCCCTGCCGATGAAAAACATCAGCACAGCATGATGCTGCCACCACCATGCTTCACTGTGGGGATGGTATTCTCGGGGTGATGAGAGGTGCTGCGTTTGCGCCAGACATAGCATTTTCCTTGATGGCCAAAAAATCAATTTTAGTCTCATCTGACCAGAGTACCTTCTTCCATATGTTTGGGGAGACTCCTACATGCCTTTTGGCGAACGCCAAATGTGTTTGCTTAGTTATTTCTTTAAGCAACAGCTTTTTTTCTGGCCACTCTTCCATAAATCCCAGCTCTGTGGAGTGTATGGCTTAAAGTGGACCTATGGACAGATACTCCAATCTCCGCTGTGGAGCTTTGCAGCTCCTTCGGGGTTATCTTTGGACTCTTTTTTACCTCTCTAATGCCCTCCTTGCCTGGTTCATGAGTTTTGGTGGGCAGCCCTCTCTTGGCAGTGTCACGGATCCCTCCAGAACTGTCATTACACACACCTGGTCCCTATTCCCATTTGATTAGTAATTGTATAAGGGTACCCTTTGTTCATAATTTTCGGGTCAATTACTGTTACTATGTCCGTTGGGGTATGTGAGTACCTGTGCTGTGTGCTATGGCCCTTCGTGCCCTTGTGGATTGGACAGATGATTACGGATCTCGTCCCGTGTGTTAACCATTGTGCGTTGTGTTATTTATTTGAGGTACTCCTCCCTCTTTTGTTTGGGTTTCAACCCTGTGTTTTGTACAGTCTTTACATGGCATGCCGTATTTTGGGGTATAATGAAAAAAACTATTACGCATTCCTGCGTCTGTCTTTATGTAACTAATTATGTGACTTCTGAAGGTAACTGGTTGCACCAGATCTTATTTAGAGGCATCATAGCAAAGGAGGGTGAATACATATACAAGTTCTTTTTTAAATTTCACTTCACCAATTTGGACTATTTTGTGTATGCCCATTACATGAATTCCAAATTAAAATCAATTTAAATTACAGGTTGTGATGCAACAAAATAGGAAAAATGCCTTTTGAAGGCATTGTAAACTTGACTCTCTCTCTTTTTTGTCCCCCCCCCCTTCCTTCTTTCCCCAAAAGCTTATTAAAATGCTACATGTGTTATGTTTGAAAAGCTTGATATAGCATGATATAGCTGTGTAAAGTGTTTTGATGATGATGATGATGATGATGATATGATGTAACATAGGCTATATATATATATATGGTATGTGTGCAGCCTGATCACTAGACTTCATTTTCGGACGTTTGCTACATGTCCTCATCCGCAAAATAATTAAAAATCAATACTATTGCTCAGACCACTGCAATGGCAGTGTGAACACTGAAGATACCTGACAATAGTACCACATTGTTTTAAGCCTTCCCCAAATCACAGCCCTAACCTTAACCACTCAGAATGAATGCCAAAACTGTTAACCTTTGAGTCGTTTTGGTTTTAACCCTGTAACAATGCGGAATTAACCCTGCAACCATGCGGAATGAATGCGTAAAAAACAGATGTTCATCGATAATACGTCGAATTTCGCAGTGAAAACTATGAGATCTTGTTGTATACTGTTACAGTAACAATCATCAAATAAAATACAATAAAACGTTATTGGTCACATACATATGGTTAAAATGTGTTAATGCGAGTGTAGCGAAATGCTTGTGTTTCTAGTTCCGACAGTGCAGTAATATCTAACAAGTAATCTAACAATTCCACAACAACAATTTAATACACACAATGTAAAGGAATGGAATAAGAATATGCACATATAAATATATGGATGAGCAATGGCCGAGCGGCATAGGCAAGATGCATTTGATGGACCTGTACTGACCTTGCCTTCTGGATGGTAGCGGAGTGAGCAGGCAGTGGCTCGGGTGGTTGTTGTCCTTGATGATCTTTTTGGCCTTCCTGTGACTTTGGGTGCTGTAGGTGTCCTGCAGGGCAGGTAGTTTGCCACAGGTGATGCTTTGTGCAGACCGCACTACCCTCTGGAGAGCCTTGCGGTTGAGGGCGGTGTAGTTTCTGTAGCAGGCGGTGATACATCCCGACAGGATGATCTCGATTGTACATCTGTAAAAGTTTGTGAGGGATTTAGGTGACAAGCCACATTTCTTCAGCCTCCTGAGGTTGAAGAGGGGCTGTTGCGCCTTCTTCACCAAACAGTCTGTGTGGGTGAACCATTTCAGTTTGTCCGTGATGTTTATGCCAAGGAACTGAAAACTTTCCACCTTCTCCACTACTGTCCCGTTGATGTGGGTAGGGGAGTGCTCCCTCTGCTGTTTCCTGAAGTCCACAGTCATCTTCTTTGTTTTGTTGACGTCGAGTTATAGGTAGTTTTCCTGACACCACACTCCAAGTGCCCTCACCTCATCCCTGTAGGCTGTCTTGTCGTTGTTGGTAATCAAGCCCACTACTGTTGTGTCATCTGCAAGCTTGATGATTGAGTTGAAGGCGTGCATGACCACGCAGTCATGGGTGAACAGGGAGTACAGGAGGGGGTTGAGCATGCACCCTTGTGGGGATCCAGTGTTGAGGATCCACGAAGTGGAGATGTTGTGTCCTACCTTCACTACCTGGGGGCTCGTCAGAAAGTCCAGGACTCAATTGCACAGGGCGGGGTTGAGACCCAGGGCCTCAAGCTTAATGATGAGCTTGGAGGGTACTATGGTGTTGAATGCTGAGCTGTAGTCAATGAACAGTATTCTTACATAGGTATTCCTCTTGTCCAGATGGGATAGCGCAGTGTGTAGTGTGATGGCAATCGCAACATCTGTGGACCTGTTGGGGAGGTATGCAAACTAAAGTTGGTCTAGGGTGGCAGGTAAGGTAGAGGTGATGTGATCCTTGACTAGCCTCTCAAAGCACTTCATGATGACAGAAGTGAGTGCTACGAGGCGATGGTCATTTAGTTCAGTTATCTTTGCCTTCTTTGGTACAGGAACAATGGTGCCGTCTTGAAGTGAGCACAGCAGACTCAGATAGGGAGAGATTGAATATGTCTGTAAACACACCAGCCAGCTGGTCTGAGCATGCTCTAAGGACGCGGCTAGGGATGCCGTCGGGGCCAGCAACCTTGTGAGAGTTAACAGGTTTAAATGTCTTACTCACGTTAGCCACGGAGAAGGACAGGGGGGGCCGCAGTCCTTGGTAGCGGGCCGCGTTGGTGGCACTGTATTCTCCTCAAAACGGGCAAAGAAGGTGTTCAGTTTGTCTGGAAGCAAGACGTCGGTGTCCGTGATGTGGCTGGTTTTCTTTTTGTTGTCCGTAATTGCCAAGAGACCCTGCCACATAGGTCTCGTGTCTGAGCAGTTGAATTGCGACTCCACTTTGTCCCATATAGAATGCAGCCTAACAGTGACCATTCTGAATAATGCTACGTCTCTTCTCACACGTACAGTACAGTCTGTTGTAGTAGCTACATGACTAGCCTATCAGTGGTATACTTACAGGCAGCACACCACAGCCACCCCAGTAGCCTGCTCATAGCAACAGGACATGTCAGTGGTTGGTGCATATAGCCAGGCCACAAGAGAGAAGAGCGAGTGTGAGCATTGGGGGTGTTAATCAGGTATCTAATTCACACTTCTCCCACTGTCCTGCTGCTGCTCCTCTGCTTCCGCTCCTCCTCCCCTCCTCCCCCTTCCTGAAGGCCTCTGTGGGGAGGCTAACCTAAACCCCTAACACACGCACGCACACACACACACACCTTCCATCTGATCGCCCACCTCCCCTCAGCCCTTTAGGTCCCTCCTCCAGCGAGTGAAAACACACTTTGATAATTTCATCAGATCGTTTGCCTGGTAGATACGCCTCAGGCTTTTCCCATTACCCCCGGCTACCTTGACCCAGATAAAGAGGGTAGGAGAGAGAGAGGGAGGAGAGTGCTCTGCTGTTTGTCCAGGCATGGATGGACTGGGTTTTTGAAAAGCACACACACCCATGCATATGCAGTTTTTTTAGGCTTGCAGGAGCACATGCATGCAATTATGCACTCACGTCTGCATGCAGGCGCACGCACACACACACAGCATGAATCATTAGAACGTGATGTAGATACAGTGCGTGTACAGTACATGTACTCTACATGGGGTTTAGTCGACCCAGCTTCTGTCTCCTCCCATGGGGACAGCAGGCGGATGGAGGGGCGGATAGATGAGTGAGGGAAGAGGATGATTCACAGGCATGTGCGCTTGACGAGAGCGAGAGCTTGCCATGACCCCAGAGTGATGCAGGTGAAGAGAGAGCATGCCATGACCACAGAGTGATGCAGGTGAAGAGAGAGCATGCCATGACCCCAGAGTGATGCAGGTGAAGAGAGAGCATGCCATGACCCCAGAGTGATGCAGGTGAAGAGAGAGCATGCCATGACCCCAGAGTGATGCAGGTGAAGAGAGAGCATGCCATGACCCCAGAGTGATGCAGCTGAAGAGACTGCAGGCTGAAGCATCAGGTAAAAATATGGTCAAACAGCGCTCCCTCTGCCTCTCAACAAAACCTAGAAAACAACCACGGGTTGTAGAGCATAGTATCATGTTGTTTTACCTTGTTTTTACCTACTTGATTTATTCATTTGTTTATCAGCTGATTTCTTTACTCGTCAGTGTATACAGTGTATGGATGGATTACAGTTATCTGCATCTGTCCTCGTGCTCCTAGACCTTAGTGCTGCATTTGATACCATCGGTCACCACATTCTTTTGGAGAGATTGGAAACCCAAATTGGTCTACACGGACAAGTTTTGGCCTGGTTTAGATCTTATCTGTCGGAAAGATATCAGTTTGTCTCTGTGAATGGTTTGTCCTCTGACAAATCAACTGTAAATTTCGGTGTTCCTCAAGGTTCCGTTTTAGGACCACTATTGTTTTCACTATATATTTTACCTCTTGAGGATGTCATTCGAAAACATAATGTTAACTTTCACTGCTATGCGGATGACACACAGCTGTACATTTCAATGGAACATGGTGAAGCCCCAAAATTGCCCTCGCTAGAAGCATGTGTTTCAGACATAAGGAAGTGGATGGCTGCAAACTTTCTACTTTTAAACTCGGACAAAACAGAGAGGCTTGTTCTAGGTCCCAAGAAACAAAGAGATCTTCTGTTGAATCTGACAATTAATCTTAATGGTTGTACAGTCGTCTCAAATAAAACTGTGAAGGACCTCGGCGTTACTCTGGACCCTGATCTCTCTTTTGAAGAACATATCAAGACCATTTCAAGGACCGCTTTTTTCCATCTACGTAACATTGCAAAAATCAGAAACTTTCTGTCCAAAAATTATGCAGAAAAATTAATTTGTGCTTTTGTCACTTCTAGGTTAGACTACTGCAATGCTCTACTTTCAGGCTACCCGGATAAAGCACTAAATAAACTTCAGTTAGTGCTAAATACGGCTGTTAGAATCCTGACTAGAACCAAAAGATTTGATCATATTACTCCAGTGCTAGGCTCCCTACACTGGCTTCCTGTTAAAGCAAGGGCTGATTTCAAGGTTTTACTGCTAACCTACAAAGCATTACATGGGCTTGCTCCTACCTATCTCTCTGATTTGGTCCTGCCGTACATACCTACACATACGCTACGGTCACAAGACGCAGGCCTCCTAATTGTCCCTAGAATTTCTAAGCAAACAGCTGGAGGCAGGGCTTTCTCCTATAGAGCTCCATTTTTATGGAACGGTCTGCCTACCCATGTCAGAGACGCAAACTCGGTCTCAACTTTTAAGTCCTTACTGAAGACTCATCTCTTCAGTGGGTCATATAATTGAGTGTAGTCTGGCCCAGGAGTGGGAAGGTGAACGGAAAGGCTCTGGAGCAACGAACCGCCCTTGCTGTCTCTGCCTGGCCGGTTCCCCTCTTTCCACTGGGATTCTCTGCCTCTAACCCTATTACAGGGGCTGAGTCACTAGCTTACTGGGGCTCTCTCATACCGTCCCTGGAGGGGGTGCGTCACCTGAGTGGGTTGATTCACTGATGTGGTCATCCTGTCTGGGTTGGCGCCCCCCCCCCCCCCCCCCCTTGGGTTGTGCCGTGGCAGAGATCTTTGTGGGCTATACTCAGCCTTGTCTCAGGATGGTAAGTTGGTGGTTGAAGATATCCCTCTAGTGGTGTGGGGGCTGTGCTTTGGCAAAGTGGGTGGGGTTATATTCTTCCTGTTTGGCCCTGTCCGGGGGTGTCCTCGGATGGGGCCACAGTGTCTCCTAACCCCTCCTGTCTCAGCCTCCAGTATTTATGCTGCAGTAGTTTATGTGTCGGGGGGGGTTAGGGTCAGTTTGTCATACCTGGAGTACTTCTCCTGTCCTATTCGGTGTCCTGTGTGAATTTAAGTGTGCTCTCTCTAATTCTCTCTTTCTCTCTTTCTCTCTCTCGGAGGACCTGAGCCCTAGGACCATGCCTCAGGACTACCTGACATGATGACTCCTTGCTGTCCCCAGTCCACCTGGCCGTGCTGCTGCTCCAGTTTCAACTGTTCTGCCTTATTATTATTCGACCATGCTGGTCATTTATGAACATTTGAACATCTTGGCCATGTTCTATTATAATCTCCACCCGGCACAGCCAGAAGAGGACTGGCCACCCCACATAGCCTGGTTCCTCTCTAGGTTTCTTCCTAGGTTTTGGCCTTTCTAGGGAGTTTTTCCTAGCCACCGTGCTTCTACACCTGCATTGCTTGCTGTTTGGGGTTTTAGGCTGGGTTTCTGTACAGCACTTTGAGATATCAGCTGATGTACGAAGGGCTGTATAAATACATTTGATTTGATTTGATTTGATATGTACTTTATGTACGGTGCTATTTTAAATGGTATCATTATCGCATAAAGTGATGTAGTAGGATCATGTTCTGGTTTGATAAATCTATTTCTTGTTTATCCGTCTGTTTCAACTGGTGAATGTGCTTATGCATCCACGTGTTACACAATCAGTCATATTACACAAGGTCTTATTTCGGGATCTATTTGTTCAGATTCATCCTTCCTAAGGTGGTCTACCCGTTATGTACAGTATGTTTGTGTATTCATCATACTGATCTGAGGAGTGTGGATATAATATAACTCCATCAGACTGTCTTCAGTTGCTGGCATCTAAACGTGACCTGGGCTGCGTCCCAAATAGCACCCTATCCCCTATGCAGTGCACTTCTTTTGACCGTGTAGGGAGTAGGGGGACCATTTCTGGGATGTAGGCCTGGTCTCTCTCTAAGATTTAACACCAGAGACAAACATGGACAGAGTTGTTTTTATCTTGTAAAAAAACCTCCAGCTATGAGCATAACAGATATTAGATACGTTATATTTTGTGATGATGCTCGAATGATGATCCTCAATCTACCCAGGGGCAATAGCATGCGCTTGGCTTTCATATCTCTATTTCCACTTTCAATCAAGCGATACTAGAAAGTCACACTCGGCCAGTACCCTTAGGCCAGTGTTGGGCGAGAGGCGGGCTGCGAGTGCATGTATGTGCGTGCGTGTGTGTGTGCGTGTGTGGGCGTACGTGCGTGTGCATGTGCTTTACAGATTGTCTGTCAAAGAGCAAAAGAACATGTGGAATTCAACACTCAAGGACAAGAGAGCACTTTTGTTCCAAATCAATTACACTCCTCCATAACTTTACCTTGGTCTCTATATACTTCATTGTCACATTTCCCTTTCATTTGTGGACAACGTGTGATGTTTTCTCAATGAGGAGTAACAGTACAGGGGTTTGGGAACCGGGAAGTGAAGGGAGAACGAAGGAAGGAGATGTATTACCTTGAAGTTTGATTGGATGAAATCTATGGTTCGGTATTTTACTGTCAGTCAGAGTTGAATTGTGTTTTAAAATCGGGATCTTTGTTTTCATTAAAATTCACTTTGACCGTTGTGTCCAGTTAGAAACATGGTCAAAACGCCGACCGAGTTGGTGCTTCGACACCTTTTGCAAAGTTGACACAGTTTCTTTACCTTCGTTCTGTCACTGTCACTGTCACTGTCACTGTCACTGCACGTCTTCGGAGAGGAAGGCAGCTCATGGGAAACGGAAAGGTTGTAAAGTGATTCTATACGGACGGACGGGTTGCGTACGTTAAATATCTCAGTGGAAAGCGAACGGCCATAGAGAAGAAGTAAGGTCTTTCCTGCCCTCCGCTGTTAACGTGTGTCAAGTGTGCTGAGATGACGAGACAGGAACACGTTAATGAACAAGCAGCCATAGTGTTCCACGAGATAAAGACTAACATGCTGAGATGACAGGAACACGTTAATGAACAAGCAGCCATAGTGTTCCACGAGATAAAGACTAACACGCTGAGATGACAGGAACACGGTAATGAACAAGCAGCCATAGTGTTCCACGAGATAAAGACTAACATGCTGAGATGACAGGAACACGGTAATGAACAAGCAGCCATAGTGTTCCACGAGATAAAGACTAACACGCTGAGATGACAGGAACACGTTAATGAACAAGCAGCCATAGTGTTCCACGAGATAAAGACTAACACGCTGAGATGACAGGAACACGTTAATGAACAAGCAGCCATAGTGTTCCACGAGATAAAGACTAACATGCTGAGATGACAGGAACACGTTAATGAACAAGCAGCCATAGTGTTCCACGAGATAAAGACTGACAGGAACACGTTAATGAACAAGCAGCCATAGTGTTCCACGAGATAAAGACTAACATGCTGAGATGACGAGACAGGAACACGTTAATGAACAAGCAGCCATAGTGTTCCACGAGATAAAGACTAACATGCTGAGATGACAGGAACACGTTAATGAACAAGCAGCCATAGTGTTCCACAAGATAAAGACTGACAGGAACACGTTAATGAACAAGCAGCCATAGTGTTCCACGAGATAAAGACTAACATGCTGAGATGACAGGAACACGTTAATGAACAAGCAGCCATAGTGTTCCACGAGATAAAGACTAACATGCTGAGATGACAGGAACACGTTAATGAACAAGCAGCCATAGTGTTCCACGAGATAAAGACTAACATGCTGAGATGACAGGAACACGTTAATGAACAAGCAGCCATAGTGTTCCACGAGATAAAGACTAACATGCTGAGATGACAGGAACACGTTAATGAACAAGCAGCCATAGTGTTCCACGAGATAAAGACTAACATGCTGAGATGACAGGAACACGTTAATGAACAAGCAGCCATAGTGTTCCACGAGATAAAGACTAACATGCTGAGATGACAGGAACACGTTAATGAACAAGCAGCCATAGTGTTCCACGAGATAAAGACTAACACGCTGAGATGACAGGAACACGTTAATGAACAAGCAGCCATAGTGTTCCATGAGATAAAGACTAACATGCTGAGATGACAGGAACACGTTAATGAACAAGCAGCCATAGTGTTCCACGAGATAAAGACTGACAGGAACACGTTAATGAACAAGCAGCCATAGTGTTCCACGAGATAAAGACTAACATGCTGAGATGACGAGACAGGAACACGTTAATAAACAAGCAGCCATAGTGTTCCACGAGATAAAGACTAACATGCTGAGATGACAGGAACACGTTAATGAACAAGCAGCCATAGTGTTCCACGAGATAAAGACTAACATGCTGAGATGACAGGAACACGTTAATGAACAAGCAGCCATAGTGTTCCACGAGATAAAGACTAACATGCTGAGATGACGAGACAGGAACACGTTAATAAACAAGCAGCCATAGTGTTCCACGAGATAAAGACTAACATGCTGAGATGACAGGAACACGTTAATGAACAAGCAGCCATAGTGTTCCACGAGATAAAGACTAACATGCTGAGATGACAGGAACACGTTAATGAACAAGCAGCCATAGTGTTCCACGAGATAAAGACTAACACGCTGAGATGACAGGAACACGGTAATGAACAAGCAGCCATAGTGTTCCACGAGATAAAGACTAACATGCTGAGATGACAGGAACACGGTAATGAACAAGCAGCCATAGTGTTCCACGAGATAAAGACTAACACGCTGAGATGACAGGAACACGTTAATGAACAAGCAGCCATAGTGTTCCACGAGATAAAGACTAACACGCTGAGATGACAGGAACACGTTAATGAACAAGCAGCCATAGTGTTCCACGAGATAAAGACTAACATGCTGAGATGACAGGAACACGTTAATGAACAAGCAGCCATAGTGTTCCACGAGATAAAGACTAACATGCTGAGATGACGAGACAGGAACACGTTAATAAACAAGCAGCCATAGTGTTCCACGAGATAAAGACTAACATGCTGAGATGACAGGAACACGTTAATGAACAAGCAGCCATAGTGTTCCACGAGATAAAGACTAACATGCTGAGATGACAGGAACACGTTAATGAACAAGCAGCCATAGTGTTCCACGAGATAAAGACTAACACGCTGAGATGACAGGAACACGTTAATGAACAAGCAGCCATAGTGTTCCACGAGATAAAGACTAACATGCTGAGATGACAGGAACACGTTAATGAACAAGCAGCCATAGTGTTCCACGAGATAAAGACTAACACGCTGAGATGACAGGAACACGGTAATGAACAAGCAGCCATAGTGTTCCACGAGATAAAGACTAACATGCTGAGATGACAGGAACACGTTAATGAACAAGCAGCCATAGTGTTCCACGAGATAAAGACTAACATGCTGAGATGACAGGAACACGTTAATGAACAAGCAGCCATAGTGTTCCACGAGATAAAGACTAACATGCTGAGATGACAGGAACACGTTAATGAACAAGCAGCCATAGTGTTCCACGAGATAAAGACTAACATTGGACTGTTGCTGTATGTTATTATCCCATGTACTGTAATGAACAGGTCATTTCATGTCAAGCGGTTACGAGTTTTAACATGGGGGACTGGAGCGGTGAAATCAGATAGTTGAACGTTTTATGGCCTGGGAAACTGTGTGTTGTTTAAACTGACATGATGGAACTCTCTTGACAAGAAACATGTCACAGGACCATATAAGGATGACTGGTGGAGAATAGCACATTATGTAATTGACAGCAATAAGGGAAAGGAAACTCACTCTATTTACAGTCCAGTTTGACCTGTGACCAGTGACAGAACTGGCAAGGTGCTGCTATACTATCACCCTTTCGACTTCAGGTTTCTTGATACCCCGCGGCCCTCTGTCTGCGACCGACACTACGGTGTATCTATCCCATGAGTCTCTCTGGCAGCCCTGAACTCTCCATAGGACACATCCAGAGATCTCTCTATTCATACATCAACACAGCCCGGCAGAACAATCCTCTTCCATCGCCCTGTTTTCTCTCTCTGTCATTGTGACCCAGCCCAACCATCCGGGGTTGGCGGCTAGTTCTCCCTGCTCCGCCGCCGCCAAGAGCCAACGTGCACAGCATTGCATTCTTGACTAAACGTGCATAAAAACAAATGAAACGGGCCCATACAATTTGCGTGGAGACGTGTGCAGCCAGCCAGCAAATAGATGTCATTCCCAAACCAAGGTTACTCACCATGGTACTGAGGCTGGAAGTGGAAGATTGATGTCGGCAGCACATGCTGTGCTGAGCTCTGCAGGCCACTTTAGGAATCTGAAGCACCACAGATCTGGCTAGACTTGACGGGGGGAGTATAAAATATACTTAGTAATACGTCAACTGTCTTGTCAAGTTGGTCTAGACTTTGGTGTACTTGAACTTGATGAAGAAGTCGGTTTTTCGTGCAGCGATTGGCGCAAATGATACTAATTGTTTACCCTTCGAATGAAAATGACGTACATCAGAATTGTAAATAAATTATATGCCAACTAATGTACAGGAAATAAAAAAGTAATTTATTTTAAGCCTCCCTACAGTAAATAAAACTTACTTACACCTTTTTCCTGTAGTGAAGTCATATAGGATCTTGGTAGTGTGCAGTATACTGTAGTGACGTCGTATAGGATATTGGTAGTGTACAGTATACTGTAGTGAAGTCGTATAGGACCTTGGTAGTGTGCAGTATACTGTAGTGAAGTCGTATAGGACCTTGGTGGTGTGCAGTATACTGTAGTGAAGTCGTATAGGACCTTGGTGGTGTGCAGTATACTGTAGTGAAGTCGTATAGGGCCTTGGTGGTGTGCAGTATACTGTAGTGAAGTCGTATAGGACCTTGGTAGTGTGCAGTATACTGTAGTGACGTCGTATAGGACCTTGGTAGTGTGCAGTATACTGTAGTGAAGTCGTATAGGACCTTGGTGGTGTGCAGTATACTGTAGTGAAGTCGTATAGGACCTTGGTAGTGTGCAGTATACTGTAGTGAAGTCGTATAGGACCTTGGAAGTGTACAGTATACTTTAGTGAAGTCGTATAGGACCTTGATGGTGTGCAGTATACTGTAGTGAAGTCGTATAGGGCCTTGGTGGTGTGCAGTATACTGTAGTGAAGTCGTATAGGACCTTGGTAGTGTACAGTATACTGTAGTGATCTTGGTAGTGTGCAGTATACTGTAGTGAAGTCGTATGTAGAATAGGATCTTGGTGGTGTGCAGTATACTGTAGTGAAGTCGTATGTAGAATAGGATCTTGGTGGTGTGCAGTATACTGTAGTGAAGTCGTATGTAGAATAGGACCTTGGTAGTGTGCAGTATACTGTAGTGAGGTCGTATGTAGAATAGGATCTTGGTGGTGTGCTGTATGTAGAGTAATAGTATGTATTTAGTATGTGTATAGTGAGCAGGGAGCCAGTCTAATATCTCCCTGTGCGGGGCTGAGCCAGGCAGGCCGGCCGAGGAGACGATGATGGATCTCAGTGTGCCATGGCTCTATAATAGCGGGACAGAGGAGCATCGGGGTGAAGGACACCGCTCGCCCCCCTTGCCCCTACCCCCTAATCAGATGCAGATCATGCTAAAAGCTAAAAAGCAGAGGAGCAAATCCCTCTTTCTAAAAGCCCCCAGGCCCCTCCATCCTTCTCCTGCCTCCCCCTCCCTCCATCCCTCTATTTCCCCTTCTCCAACGTCCATCGCTCTCTCTTTCTTCTGATTGTCTTAGCGAGCCACCCGAGAGGTTTAGTGAACCAAGGAGATGGATGTTGCTAGCCTTTACCACCAAAGATCATACAGGATAAGTGCAGAAGCCTCTCAAGGCTTGTTGATAAAGTATTGATTTCTCTACAGCGAGAGAAAAAGAGAGAGAGTTTACGAAACCTTCTAGGCAGTGACCTCTTGAGACCTGGGGGTGTGTGTGTGTGTGTGAGAGAGAGAGAGAGAGAGAGAGAGAGAGAGAGAGGGAGAGAGAGAAAGTGTGTAGAAAACAAAAGGGGTAAAATTAAGAAGAAGAAGGATGAACAGACAAGAATGAGGAAGGGGAGAAGGTAGAACAGGAATTGATTGCGGGCAAATTCACCCGTTAATTGAAGGGACCGATCAATGATGGTGGAGGGGAGAATTTGGGGTAAGTGAACAAGGAGGTGACAATGGCTTCAGGCTGAGACTCACAGCATTGGCTAAGGACGAGTTACACAGACACAGCCCAAATCAAATCAAAGTTTATTTGTCGCGTACACAGCAGATGTTAAAGCAGGAGCAGCGAAATGCTTGTGTTTCTAGCTCCAGCAATGCAGTAAATGTCTAACAGTACAATACTAAAACACAAATAATACTCTCCCTAAACCAGCACCCAACTAACACTCTCTCACATACACCGTTCCCTTTGATGACCTTCGTATTTGTACGTCAAGCATTAGAAGAGGCGCGAGAGGACAACCCTGTCTTACCCCTCGACCTAGACGCTTTCTTCCTGTCCTCTTAAACAGAGAGTGGCAATGCATGAAAAGAGAGAACAATGCATGTGTAGCAGCGGCTAGGTCTAGTTCCAGGGTGACTGACACCAGACAATGTCATTTCCCCCAGGGGTCAAGGGGGCCAGAGAGGGGGCTAGAGGGGCCCGGCCAGCCCAGACAGACACATAGCTCCCAGCTTTCAGCTTTCAAGTCCAGTCTGACAAGTTTAAGCCCTCCATTCATGGTTCTGCACTTTTCATCTTTATCCCACCTTCTCTTCTCGTTTTTCCCCCCATGTCACGGTGAAGAGCCTGGCCTTGGCCTGAAGCATCTGTGGCTAATGGAGAGGTAGAGAGGTTAGAGGGTTCATAGTTGAGGGTTGAAGGTGTTGGGTGGAGTGGAGGAGCACCTGAAAAGAGGGGGAAGAGGGTTCATTTGAAAGGGTTCACTTTTTCCTATTTGGAGGGTTCACTTTTGCCCATGTCTGATCGATAGGGCCCCACCTTTCGCTCAAGAGTGTCAAAAAGACTCCTCAAATCTTTAAATGACCAAAGATGTGATGTTTGGTGCTTTCAGAGTAACATATCAAAAGCATAGGTAAATCACGATTCTAGAGCTCATTTTCTCGTAGAAAACATGCTTACATCAAACAGTAGCAGCCAATGTTTTGATATTTTCCAGGCTTTGACGACAGTTAAAGAAGGGAGGGAGGGGTGGAGAGATGCAGGGAAGGCAGCAGAACAGCTCGTTCTATTCTCTCCTACCTTGTTGTCAGGAAATCTAATTTGTACCCTGGCGGACAGAGCCACCTGGTAACGTATGCAGCATGCAAATAGGGCCTCGCTCTCCTCTCTCCCTCTCTCTCTCTCTCTCTCCCTCTCTCTCTCGCTCTCTCTCTCTCTCGCTCTGTCTCTCTCTCTCTCGCTCTGTCTCTCTCTCTCTCTCGCTCTGTCTCTCTCTCTCTCTCTCGCTCTCCCTCTCTCTCTCTCTCTCTCTCTCGCTCTGTCTCTCTCTCTCTGTCTATCTCTCTCTCTCTCTCGCTCTCCTCTCTCCCTCTCTCTCTCTCCACTCTCTCTCTCTCTGTCTCTCTCTCTCTCTCTCTCTCTCTCTCTCTTTCTCTCTCTGTCTCTCTGTCTCTCTCTCTCTACCTCTGTCTCTCTCTCTCTTTCCCTCTCACACCCTCTGTCTCTGTCTCTCTCTCTCTCTCTCACCCTCTCTCTCTGTCTCTGTCTCTCTCTCTCTACCTCTGTCTCTCTCTCTCTCTCTCACCCTCTCTCTCTCTCTCTGTCTGTCTGTCTCTCTCTCTCTCTTTCCCTCTCACACCCTATGTCTCTCTCTCTCTCTCTCTCACCCTCTTTCTCTCTGTCTCTGTCTCTCTCTCTCTTTCTCTTTCTCTTTCTCTCTCGCTCATATATTCCGGAGCAGGAAAAAGATTGCCCCGGGAGAATGAATGACATCATTTCTTTGCGCCTCCGGGCGTTCCCGGACCGCCGGGATATTACTCCCACCTCTGACATAGAGGGACGGTGTTGGTTCTACGCAGACACAATGTTGGGCTTCTATCTCTCACTGCAAGGCAGAAATAATGGGTCTGGCTCATCATCAGATTGCCATGTCAGGTAAAGAAAGCTGAAAAAGGAATACACATGTGCTGTAGTTTAGAATAGATGACAAAGAAGAAGATCTGTACTGTGGACTTCCATGGTGTGTGTGTGTGTGTGTGTGTGTGTGTGTGTGTGTGTGTGTGTGTGTGTGTGTGTGTGTGTGTGTGTGTGTGTGTGTGTGTGTGTGTGTGTGTGTGGATATTTTTATTAGTGTTTATTAGTGTTTGACTCACGCTTGTAGAGATACATGGAAAACAATGACAGATAGACTAAGAAGGGAGGGGGAAAACAAATACAAGAGGAGGAAGCCAGAAGGCCGTTTGGCTCTCGCCCGAACCAAAGCTGCCGCGGCACAGCACCCTTCATTTGGAGCCGTGCATATCACATATCTCAAACGGAATGCATCAATATGTCATCAAAGAAAGCACTATCTGTCCATCAACGCGGTGGCTTCATCTAGGTGACCCTCTCATATCACTCCGACTCATCCCTCCACTCTCAGTGTAAGGACAGCAGGGGCCCCTACTTCAAGGACAAAGAAGGCCAGCAATAGCCAGTCCTGTCCTCTCCTGTTTCCAGACCCTCATATCCACATCTGGTTAATGCATACATCCTCTATGAGGTCATGAGGTGGGAATGTGACATGAATGAGGAGTTGGGGGTAGATCTGGACTGGGGGTTAGCACTAGCGGGTAATCGCTAACATCTAAACAGCTAACGGCTACATTAGAGAGAGAGGAATAGCCTTTTAGCGCTAACAGCTAATAGCTAGCAAAGAAAGGGCACATTCTAGCTAGCAATTCTCCCCGCCTTCATTAGCATAATATGTCATCCCTCCCCGGAGAAACGTAAGGTGCTTTGAGCTAAAGGCACAGTGTGTTTCACCCCTCCAGCCAGGCCTGCCTACAGCCTCCAGGTTTAGTTATCATTGAGACGTTATGGGGTCTAGCTGCTCGGGGGGGGGGGGGGGGGGGGATCCCTGTGGAAGGTATCAGTGTCCAAGTGATACACTCTGGTCCAGAGAGAGAACAGCCAAGATCAACACAGAGGGTTTAGTGCTTAGGACCCAGAGAGGAAATGACAACCTACAAGATCTTAGACATTTCCAGGTATTTAGAGCAATTAATCTGTTGAATTCCTTAATGACAATATTATGGCTTTTTGGCTGAGCTGTGACTGTGTGCCGCTGCGCGCTGCTTGGTTCTCCTCCTCTCTCTCCCTCTCTAGGCTTATAGTTTGCGGTTAGAGCGTTGGGACAGTAACCGAACAGTTGCTTGTTAGAATCCCTTCGCAGGCAAGGTGAAAAAAATCTGCCGTTCTGCCCTTGATCAAGGCACTTAACTTCCACAACAACTGATTCAGAGGGGTTGGGTTAAATGCATTCAGTTGTGCAAGTGACTAGATATGCCCTTCCCTCTCTCTCTTCTACAGAGATGGTGTGTCTGTCTCACAGTCCACACACACACAAACACACACACTGATGTGACGATGTACTCAAGTGACTGTTCTGTACTGTGACACACTGCCACATACTGGTCTCCAGGGGTGCTGCGAGTCTCAGAATAAAGAACTGATCATTGTCAGTCCATCTCTCAATCTCTCTCCTTTTATGAAGGAAAGAAAACCATAGCATTCATGATACATTTTCGGAATTCAAAAACACCTTACAACAACATAGAACATCTAACACATCTGCTCTTAGGGGGCAGAAATAGTACAGATAGACCAGAAAACAATGTTTAGCTTCTATCAGCACTGCCTCAAATCCCCCTTCTATTTGAGAGGATCTGCGGTTTTTCCAAGGCTGACATTCTCTGCCTGAGAAAGACTTCCTCCTCTGTATGTCTCGTTTATAGAGTGATAACTTCATAGCCCCGCTGAGGCCATATGCACCCTGCCCTGAAGATTCAATAGCTCAGCACAACACAGCAGAGAAAGAGAGAGAGAGAGAGAGAGAGAGAGAGAGAGAGAGAGAGAGGGAGAGAGAGAGAGAGAGAGAGAGAGAGAGAGAGAGATAGATAGAGAGAGAGAGAGAGAGAGAGAGAGAGAGAGAGAGAGAGAATGAAGAGATAAAGAGATAGAGAGAGAGCGAGAAGGAGGGAGAGAGCGAGAGAGAGAGAAGGAGAGAGGGAAATGAAAGATAGGGAGAGAGGTGGGGACAGAGTGAGAGTGAGATGGGAGAGAAAGAGAGAGGGTGAGAGAGGGAGTGAGAGGGAGTGAGAGAGAGGGAATCGAGAGAGAGAGAGAA
>NC_092159.1:16915060-16922560 GCF_045791955.1 Oncorhynchus clarkii lewisi
TTAACCCTTATCCTAGCCCTAACCTTAACCCTTATCCTAGCCCTAACCTTAACCCTTATCCTAGCCCTAACCTTAACCCTTATCCTAGCCCTAAAAGAAGGCCTTACCCTAGCCCTAACCCTATCCTATCCTAGCCCTAACCTTAACCCTATCCTAGCCCTAAACCCAACCCTTATCCTAGCCCTAACCTTAACCCTATCCTAGCCCTAAACCCAACCCTTATCCTAGCCCTAACCTTAACCCTATCCTATCCTAGCCCTAACCTTAACCCTATCCTAGCCCTAAACCCAACCCTTATCATAGCCCTAAACCTAGGCCTTGCCCTAGCCCTAACCTTAACCCTTACCCTAGCCCTAAACCTAGGCCTTACCCTAACCCTAACCTTAACCCTTATCCTAGCCCTAAACCTAGCCCTTACCCTAGTCCTAACCTTAACCCTTATCCTAGCCCTAAACCCAACCCTTATCCTAGCCCTAAACCCTTACCCTAGCCCTAACCTTAACCCTTATCCTAGCCCTAAACCCAACCCAACCCAACCCTTAGCCCTAACCCTTGTCATAGCCCTTATCCTAGCCCTTACCCTAACCCTTGTCATAGCCCTTATCCTAGCCCTTATCCTAGCCCTAAACCCATTCCTTATCATAGCCCTTATCCTAGCCCTAAACCCAACCCTTACCCTAGTCCTAACCTTAACCCTTACCCTAGCCCTAACCTTAACCCTTATCCTAGCCCTAAACCCAACCCAACCCAACCCTTAGCCCTAACCCTTGTCATAGCCCTTATCCTAGCCCTTACCCTAACCCTTGTCATAGCCCTTATCCTAGCCCTTACCCTAGCCCTAAACCCAACCCTTATCCTAGCCCTAAACCCAACCCTTATCCTAGCCCTAACCGTAACCCTTACCCCTAACCGTAACCATACTAAGCAGTTGTTTATCAACAGATAGTTTGTTGATAGTATGACTATCTATAGACCATCTGCAGATGGACTATCAGGACTCTCCAAATAAAGTGTGACCCAGTGTGTTTGAGAACAGCTCCGTGGTCAAATCACAGACTAAACGCAGTTGATGCATTTACATACCTCCCCACTCAGGATCTCAAAAAAGCAAGGCACACACACATTACACGATCCCAGGACTCTATATCATGACAAAGGCAAGGCACACACACATTACACGATCCCAGGACTCTATATCATGACAAAGGCAAGGCACACACACATTACACGATCCCAGGACTCTATATCATGACAAAGGCAAGGCACACACACATTACACGATCCCAGGACTCTATATCATGACAAAGGCAAGGCACACACACATTACACGATCCCAGGACTCTATATCATGACAAAGGCAAGGCACACACACATTACACGATCCCAGGACTCTATATCATGACAAAGGCAAGGCACACACACATTACACGATCCCAGGACTCTATATCATGACAAAGCCTTTATGTCTTCGCTCATGACCGACCGACCGTACACTACAATACCTCAGACGACTCACATAAAGGGATGTTCCACCGCAGCCATATCATATTTCCCAGCAGAAATATCATCACAAAGGTACATCCTCACACGGTGTCCTTATTCAGTCCACCAGGCACCCATTTTAGGAGTGGCTTTAAAGCACAGTATCCCATGCATAATAAGCAAGGCGGCCTCCATGGCTGGCTGGTGAGCAATTTGCCTCCTAGATTGCCTGGCCCCGAGGCCTTGGCGCTATGTTTATGTATGAGCTCCTGCTTCATATGTATCGGCCCTGAATCGCTTTCCCCTCGCCACACACACACACACACACACACACACACACACACACACACACACACACACACACACACACACACACACACACACACACACACACACACACACACACACACACACACACACACACACACACACACACACACACACACACACCCTGAAACATGCAGACACTCTGAAACCCATCACACACACCCAGATGCAGCATTAAGACTGATGACCTGCAGAAGAGGTGACAGCGTCCCGGCAGATGACTCTCATGCTCAATACAAGTAGAAAGGTAGTTTACATGTGTTGCTGCTGCTGCTGCTCTCTGCAGAGAGAGGGGAGCTGTATTAGGTACATTGTGTCCGTGATGGGGTGTCTCTCCCCCCTAGCGTTACGCCTTATACATCTTTTTGATGGTTTTCATGTCCGATTATTAAAATACATGCATATCCCTAAATTGTCATTATACAATTGGGGTTCAAAATATTAGTTAAAATATTCTGGAACATTCTGGATTTTGATGGAATGTCCGGCCTCATGCTGAGACAAGATTAAGAGAGGGAATAAATGAGAAATGAGGTTGAGAGTTCATTAACCCCATCCTTCTCTCTCACTCCTTCTTCTGTCTGTCTCTGTCTCGCTGTCTGTTTCTACTCTTCTCTCTCTCTCTCTCTCTCTCTCTCTCTCTCCCTCCCACTCCCTCTCCCTCTCCCTCTCTCTCTCTCACTCCCTTTCCCTCTCCCTCTCTTTCTCTCTCTCTCTCTCTCTCTCGTCGGAGTGCATGCTGGGAGTGAGTCGTCAAGCAGAGTGTTTGTGAGAGCGAATGGAATTTCTTTTCACTCTATTGGGTTTTTGGTATGTACATATATATATATATTGATTAGTTTAGTTGTTTTAAGGGTATATTGTTTTAATTATCAATAAGCACGTATAGGGGTGGTGGGATCTTTGAGGTTGGTTTTTCGCGAGGGCACAACCAGCGGGTGGGGCTGGTTGCAATGGCCACTCGCGGAAATGTAGAGTTTGAAAAACTTAGTCGGAGGCATGGAGTAAAAATTCCTGCTGCGGCTGGGTGTTCAGTGGAAGAATGTAGCTTGGCTGTGGGTGCTATCATTGGGTATGATAGCATTAAATCAGCCTCAAGGATGAATAGCGCTGTAGTGATATTCTTAGATTCAATTGAAAAGGTGAATAAGATAGTTGAGAGGGGTGTTGTGTTGCGGGAGACACAGACGCCGGTATTTCCGCTTATGAATCCGGCGAAGAAAGTTATGCTTTCTAACGTGCCACCATTTGTTAGAGATGAAGTGTTAGAGCGAGAGTTATCTCGCCATGGTCAAATCGTATCTACAATAAAGAAGGTTCTTTTTGGATGCAAATCTCCGTTGTTGAAACATGTCGTGTCTCATAGGAGACAAGTGCATATGATTTTAAAAAAGGAAGGAGATGAACTGAATTTAGCGTTTAGTTTTAAGATTGATGGATTTGATTATGTCTTCTATGCATCTACTGAATCAATGAAATGTTTTGGATGTGGAAGAGAGGGGCATTTGGTGCGTAATTGTCCCGAGAATGAACGCGCTGAGCCTGGTAGTAGCTTTAGTGCGGGTGCAACTAACGTACCACAGCGAAGGGATGAAAATACTACAGGTGTAGGGGAAGAGAGAAGGTGGGCAGATGTGGTTGGAAAAGTAGGAGAGGAAGGCATTGTGGATACGGGGGCAATTGTGGTAGATCAGAACAAAGAGGGAGGGGAAACACTAGGTGAGATTGCGACTGCCGTCGCTGAGGTGGTGCTGGAAAATGAAATTGGAGGTCAAGAGGAGATTGAAATAACGGAAAAGGAAGCGGATGTTTTCAAAATACCGAGGAGTAAAAGGAAGAATTTAAGGGGTGGTGAAGGGTCTAATTCTAAGAGAAAGGTAGAGATGGATAAATCAGGTGAAGATGACCAGGTTGTAGAGATGGGGTTTTCTTCTGGGGAGGATAGCGAGAGTGAGTCATCTGACGCGTCACAACAATATAGTGAGATAGATGGGGTGGAAGGGAGGTATGGGATCGAGAAGATACGTCAATTTCTGAAGTTGACAAAAGGGAAGAAATATATGCAGGATTACAATGTAACTGATTTTTTCCCTGAACGTGAATTGTTTATTGAATCAGCAAAGTTTCTGATGTCAAAAATTACAGGGGGAGGTTTGAAAAGCCCTGAAATTGCTAGACTCAAGAAAGTGGTCACGAGAGTAATAAGTGATGCAAATTCTAAAGAAAATGAAAGAGTTCAGTTGCAGTTTTAACTCTGTAAAGAGATGTGGTGGCTGTATCTTCCTCTGTATTTTTTTCTTTTCCATGAGCAGTTTTAAGATCTCTTCTTTAAACGTAAATGGGGCAAGAGATGTTAAAAAAAGAGCCATGGTGTATGAGTTAATGAGGGGAAAGGGAAGTGACATAATTTTTCTACAAGAAACGCATAGTAATTTGGAAAATGAAGTTATGTGGCAACAGGAGTGGGGGGGGGACAGTGGTGTGTAGTCATAAAAACTCAAAAAGTGGGGGTGTGGTTATCTTGTTCTCAAAAGGGTTTTTGCCTTTGTCATATGAGGTTGAAGAGGTAGTTGAGGGGAGGTTATTAAAAGTTAGAGCAAGGTATGAAAACATCAATATGTGTCTGATAAATGTATATGCCCCAGTGGTGACAGTTGAGAGGGTAGGTTTTTTAGAGACATTATCAAATACCATTGAGAAATGTAACAAAGAAGATTATTTGTTTATTGCTGGGGATTTTAACTGCACAGTTAGTGATTTAGATAGAAATCACCAAGAACCTCATATAGCCTCAAGGACGTTTTTAAAACGCCTTATTGTAACAAATGAACTGTGTGATATTTGGAGGAGTCAACATGGAGGAACAAGGCAGTACACCTGGGCGCATGTGAGAGAGAACATCATCTCTATGGCCAGGTTAGATAGGTTTTATGTTTTTGAGCATCAATCTCAGGTCTGTAAATCAAGTGTGATAACTCCAGTGGGATTTTCTGATCATTGTTTAATAACAGAGGTGGTGTTCATTAACGATGTAAAACCTAAAAGCGCATACTGGCATTTTAATATAACTTTATTGAGTGATGCTCACTTCAGGAATTGTTTCAGTTTTTTTTGGGAGAGGTGGAGGTCTCAAAAGGCCAGTTTTGTATCCCTTCAACAATGGTGGGATATAGGGAAAATCCAGATTCAACAATTTTGTAATCAATACACGAGGAATGTCACCAAGGATATCACCAGATCAATGAAAGCCCTAGAGATTGAAATAGTGGAACTCATGACGTTGGTTGAGACCACAGGAGATCGAGGCCATACTCAGGCCCTCAAGAGGAGAAAAGCTGCATTGGCAGATCTGCTGGGTATCAGAGCACAGGGGGCATTGGTGAGAAGTAAATTTCAGGGCATATCTGAAATGGATGCCTCATCCAAATTTTTCTTTGGTTTAGAGAAAAAGAATGGACAAAGAAAAATTATTCATTGTCTCAAATCAGCTGTTGGACAAGAGCTCACTAGCCCTAGTGAAATTAGAAAGAGGGCAGTAGAGTTCTATGCTGAGCTCTACAAGTGTGAGTACAAAGAGGACAAAACAGTGACACAGCAGTTCTTTGATGGGCTCCCAAAGGTGCCTGCAGAAGCTCAGGTTGAGCTTGAGCAACCATTGTCTTTGCAGGATTTATACACTGCATTAAAAGGCATGGAAAATGGAAGGGCACCAGGCATTGATGGGCTTCCCGTTGACTTTTTTAAGTCTTTTTGGGCTATGTTGGGAGAGGATTGGTTAGAAGTAGCTAATGATAGTTTAACCGGAGGGTTACTACCAATAAGCTGCAGAAGGGCTGTCCTCACTCTACTGCCTAAAAAGGGTGACCCGAGGGAGGTGAAGAACTGGAGGCCGGTGGCTTTATTGTGTACTGATTATAAAATATTGTCAAAGGCTTTGTCCAACAGGCTGAGGGAGGTGATGGGGCAAATCATACATACGGATCAGTCCTACTGTGTTCCTGGCAGGCAGATAGGGGATAACATTTCTCTGATTCGTGATTTTTTGGACGTCTCTAGGGCTATTGGGTTGGATGCTGGTCTAATTTCAATTGATCAGGAAAAGGCATTTGACCGAGTTGAACATCAATATTTATGGCACACGTTTGAAGCGTTTGGGTTCAGCTCTGGTTTTATTGCCATGATAAAGGTGATATATGGTGACATTGAAAGTGTATTGAAAGTTAACGGTGGTTTGAGTGCTCCTTTTAAAGTGTGTAGAGGTATTAGGCAGGGATGTTCTATGTCAGGGATGTTATATGCTATTGCTATAGAGCCACTACTAAATAGCATTAGAAGTCGTATTGCAGGGGTGTGCCTTTCAGAGGATATTCCTCCTATTCGTCTTTCAGCCTATGCTGATGATGTAGTTGTGCTAGTGAAAAATCAAGCGGAGGTGGATAGTTTGAGTCTAATGGTTGATCGTTTTAGGGGAATATCCTCTGCAAAGGTAAATTGGGAAAAGAGTTGTGCTTTACAGATTGGAGAATGGTCTGGGGGGATCATGGCTTTGCCAGGGGGGCTAGAATGGTGTAAGGGAGGTTTTAAGTATCTTGGAGTGTACCTAGGAGATGAGGGGACTATGGAAAAAAATTGGAGTGGGGTGGTTGAAATGGTGGAAGGGAGGATGAGGAGATGGCGTTGGTTACTATCTCGTATGTCATACAGGGGGCGTACTATTATAGTTAACAATGTGATTGCATCTGCACTGTGGCATCGGTTGTCAGTTTTAGAACCACCATCTGGCCTTCTGGCTAAGATACAGGCAATTATTGTGGATTTCTTTTGGGATAAATATCACTGGGTTCCACAAAGTGTTTTGTATTTGTCAAAAGAGGAGGGGGGACAAGGTCTTGTACATCTTGTTAGTAGGGCTGCTGCTTTCCGGTTTCAGTTTATTCAAAGGTTGCTTTATGGACCGGAAAATGTGGTGTGGAGAGGGGTGGCAGGTCTTATATTACAGCGGGTTGGAGGATTAGGTTTAAAGAAGGCTTTATTTCTGGTTGATATTAGCCAGATTTCTAGGGAGGGAGTACCTCCGTTTTACAGAGGCCTTCTCAGAGTGTGGAGCGTAATGAAGGTGTCCAGAAGAACTTCAGCGGAGTCAGTGCATTGGCTGTTGGAGGAACCTCTGGTGTATGGGGCAAGACTGGACTGTACAACTGCAGCTGTTCCACATTTCTCCAAGATTCTGGTGAAGGGGAAAATCATCACCTTAAGACAGTTAATGGCCATGGCTGGGCCCGCCTTAATGGATGGAAGACGGGTGGCAGAACATTTGGGGATGAGGTCGGAAAGGATTGTCGGACAAATGCTGGGGAGCTGTAGGAAGGCTCTGTCAGCGGAAGAATGGGGTATGCTTAGTAGCCACAAGAAGATTGTGCAAGATGAAGACGTCTCATTTCCAAAACTAGGGATTACACCAAATATCCCAGAGTCAGAAAGAAAGGCGTTATTGCTGGATTTGAGAGGGTTGGAGGAGGTGGGTTTGGATGAGGTGAATGGGAAGGAATTGTATAGAGGGTGTGTCAAGGTGTTGAATAAAGATAAATTGAAAAATAGAAAAGATACTCCATGGAGGGTAAAATTGGGCATTGATGACAAGGTAAAGCCAGCATGGAGAGCACTGTACAAACCACTGTTACAAAAGGGTAC